>NC_138291.1:110577500-110630000 GCF_965601325.2 Salmo salar | reverse complement strand
TTGCTACTACTACTACTACTACTATTACTATTAATACTATTAATACTAATAATACTAATAATACTAATACTACTAGTACTACTATTACTACTACTACTGCTACTGCTATTACTATTACTACTGCTACTGCTATTACGACTACTACTACTACTGATACAAATACTAATACCTATACTAATACTAATACTATTACTACTACTACTACTCAGAGTGTCAAACCAAACGGCATTAAAATAATCTGCACACTTACTGTCATGTTTCTGTTTGGAGTATTTGTTTTTATTTTCATGTAAATAAATAGACACCATGTCAATGCATTGCACAACATCATGTTGTTTTGTTTCATTACAACGTTGGCTGTTCTGAACAGAACAAGTGAACAAGAACCCATCCCAAAAATGAGACACCCTATTCCCTACATTGTGCACTACTTTTGACCAGAGCCCTATGGACCCTGAGCCCTATGGACCCTGGTCACTATGGACCCTGGTCACTATGGACCCTGGTCACTATGGACCCTGGTCACTATGGACCCTGAGCCCTATGGACCCTGGTCACTATGGACCCTGAGCCCTATGGACCCTGAGCCCTATGGACCCTGAGCCCTATGGACCCTGAGCCCTATGGACCCTGGTCACTATGGACCCTGAGCCCTATGGACCCTGAGCCCTGTGGACCCTGAGCCCTATGGACCCTGAGCCCTATGGACCCTGGTCACTATGGACCCTGAGCCCTATGGACCCTGAGCCCTATGGACCCTGGTCACTATGGACCCTGAGCCCTATGGACCCTGGTCACTATGGACCCTGAGCCCTATGGACCCTGAGCCCTGTGGACCCTGGTCACTATGGACCCTGAGCCCTATGGACCCTGGTCACTATGGACCCTGAGCCCTATGGACCCTGAGCCCTATGGACCCTGGTCACTATGGACCCTGGTCACTATGGACCCTGAGCCCTGTGGACCCTGAGCCCTATGGACCCTGGTCACTATGGACCCTGAGCCCTATGGACCCTGAGCCCTATGGACCCTGGTCACTATGGACCCTGAGCCCTATGGACCCTGAGCCCTATGGACCCTGGTCACAATGGACCCTGAGCTCTGTGGACCCTGAGCCCTATGGACCCTGAGCCCTATGGACCCTGGTCAAAAGCAGTGCACTAGAAAAGGGAGCCATTTGTGAAGCAGACCAATAATCCCCTTAGCTGAAGCTGTGGTTTGGCCTGTCCTGACTGGCCAGGGTGATGGCAGGTAGACTGTAGAGTAGGAGTACAGATCTAGGATCAGGTCTCCCCTGGCCATGTAATCATATTCATTGTGATCTAAAAGGCTAAACTGATCCTAGGTCAGCTCTCCTCCTCTGAGACACACAGCCAAAAGCCACGTAAAAAAAACATTATTTTTGTATGTGTTGCCCCAAACGTGGAATTGAACCCACAATTCTGGGACTCATGTTGCAAGCATCATGCTCTACCAACTGATCCACACAGACAGGACCAGTGTTTGGCTCTGTGTCTTACCTACAGAGTAGCTCTGCGTCACAGAGACACTGGGGCCCAGGTTCTGGTTACTGCTGGAGGACAGGCTGGGTTTGACCTCGCCGTCCAGACCAGGATTCAGGGAGGACAGGGAGTGGGAGTGGGAGTACTCGTTAGCCTGCAAAAAGACACGTTCATCATTACACAACCATAGAAACGAAGAAAAAAAGGCCCCACCTCTCCCTGCTATGGGCTTTATTCCACCAATGTTTCATCTAAAGAGCCTTCATTAATCAGGGTTACACAATAACACAACATTAGCTACCAAAACCATGCTTACAGAGTCAAATATTGTCTCTCCGTGAATCTTAGGGTGTCTATGTGTGAGTGTGTGTGTGTGTGGGGTGTGGGTGTCTGGGTTGGGTTTTGGGTGTGTGTAGTCGCCTGTAAGTGTGTGCATGCATATTTGTGTGTGTGTGTGCGTGTGTGTGTATATGTGTGTGTGTGTGTGTGTATCTGTGTGTGTGTGTGTGTGTGTGTGTGTGTGTGTGTGTGTGTGTATGTGTGTGTGTATATGTGTATGTGTGTGTATATGTGCGTGCGTGTATATGTGCGTGCGTGTATATGTGCGTGCGCGTGTGTGTGTGTGTGTGTGTGTGTGTGTGTGTGTGTGTGTGTGTGTGTGTGTGTGTGTGTGTGTGTGTGTGTGTGTGTGTGTGTGTGTGAGAGAGTTCACTATTTTCAAGCTGCAGCAGCGAGGGTGGGAGTTCAAGCATATCATTAATGTATTTTGGTTTTGTCTGAGAGGAAGTGGGATCTAGAAAAGCCAAGCCGTCATCTGGTCCTTTGTGCTTGACTGCAGCCAGGAGTCCTGATCAGCCAAGGGAGAAAACAGCTCTGCTTGGTTACCACGCCACTGTCCCCAATGGTGCCCTATTCCCTACTACAGCGCACTGCTTTGGACCAGAAGTAGTGCGCTGCACAGGGTATAAGATTACATTTGGGACGTACACAGACACGCCATGTGGCCCTGGTTCAAACAGGACACTATTCACCTTTTGGCTTTTTAAAATTTGGAATATTTTTTTTATTTTAAATAAGCTTCCCCACAACCCTTTAACGTTTCATTGGTTCATCATCAGTGACTATAAATAGGTTGTCATATACTGTAAGTTACACTGTTCCGTGTTACCATATACAAAATGAATATCAAATTGAAAGAAATAACATTTTTCTCCATTCTATTTATATATGTTTTATCATAATGAGAAAATGACTTTGTTTTATATCGACCATGATGTATTTTCTATGTATTTAGTTTGGACTGCAATACATTACTATAGAGACACTGTGTACACCCACAGAAAGTATTTCCTTTGTACGGTGGTGGATAGTTTGAGACGGTCATGGCAGATGTTAGTGTGTGTTTTATAATGAGATCAGACTTCCGGAGACTGTGTGTTGACAATGTTTGTCCAAAAAAAAGCCCAGTGTGTGTCTGAGTGGCTCGCTGGGCTGCGGTCCCAAAGGGGACGCCTGTGAGCCTGTGACCCCACTCTTGTCTGCTTCTATCCCAGATAAACTCTAATTGTCTGCTACAACTGTTCACGGGGACAATGTCGGATGTTTTCCTCTATTCTTGAAGGCTTTAGACGTCAAACAGGCGTTTTATCATGCAGATAAAGGACGGGCTCGAAGACGGGGGAGATGGAGGAAAAAAAAACAAAAGAAAAGATAGATTTGAAAAGGATGACCAAATGGCTAGCAGAAGTGTGGGAGGGTTGAATCTATTTAGTTCTGCATCTCCAGAATGGTGTTTTTAATGGCCTTCCAACCAGCACCCAGACCCCGGCTAATAGGGACACATTGACCAATGAGGAGAAAGGGGAACAATGACAAGTGAAAGAGAGGTCCATGAAAGGAGAAAATCCTCTGATTAATACTATATTCAATTAAAACAGATTTTTCTGTTCCCGTCACATCATTTCCATTATTGTTCTACTGTTCTCATTTCCATTATTGTTCTACTGGTCTCTTTTCCATTATTGTTCTACTGGTCTCTTTTCCATTATTGTTCTACTGGTCTCTTTTCCATTATTGTTCTACTGGTCTCTATTCCATTATTGTTCTACTGGTCTCTATTCCATTATTGTTCTACTGGTCTCTTTTCCATTATTGTTCTACTGGTCTCTATTCCATTATTGTTCTACTGGTCTCTATTCCATTATTGTTCTACTGGTCTCTTTTCCATTATTGTTCTACTGGTCTCTATTCCATTATTGTTCTACTGGTCTCTTTTCCATTATTGTTCTACTGGTCTCTTTTCCATTATTGTTCTACTGGTCTCTATTCCATTATTGTTCTACTGGTCTCTATTCCATTATTGTTCTACTGGTCTCTTTTCCATTATTGTTCTACTGTTCTATATTCCATTATTGTTCTACTGGTCTCTATTCCATTATTGTTCTACTGGTCTCTTTTCCATTATTGTTCTACTGGTCTCTATTCCATTATTGTTCTACTGGTCTCTTTTTCTTTTGAACCCCGCCTCCTTTCCCTCTCTTCTTCTTCTTTAATACTCTCTCTGAAGCTCTCTGTGATTGCAAGTCATTTCCAATTCGTTTTGGTATTGATCTTCCAGTAGAAATCAGTTTGGTAATTAGCTCCAAATTAGGCTCTCTTCTGGAGGTGAGTCCTGTCCTACTGATTTATTACCTACGTAATTCGCCGCGATCGGAGAGAAATTAAAATGAACTCAATTAGGCCCATTGCTTTAGCTCTTTTATGGGTCCCCCCTTAAAGACTTGTAGTTTTATACGGGTACAAATTAATAGTCTCTTGTTGTTTAATAGTCTAATGAAAGTAAATAAAGGTTATCCATTGTAATAAGCCTCAGAGAGGTTTTAATAAGAAGAAAGGTAGTATCTCAACATATAAGGGTCTAGTTATTGTGGTTTCTTTTGGTTGGGGGCAGGGTGGTGGTTACAGAAGGGGTCTTCATTTGGTAAATGAGGATGGATAGATGGTGGGCGTTTGTGGTGTTGACATCAAAAGCAAGACGCATTAGAATATCCTATATATACACCCAGGTGTGTGGAAATAAATCAAGAAAGCCCCTTTTCTATGTTTACAATTTATAAAAACATTTCCATGATAAATCTGACAACTGAAAGCGGCTTCATACACTGTTTCAATAATAACATTTTTCAAGAATGACACAGAATTATAACAGAAATACCAGGTGCAAAAGGAGAAACACAAAGTCAAATAACACAACAGCAAAAAATAGAGAAAAATAGAGATATTGATTAATTGCATGTTGCCTTTCTGTTATTCTCAATTATAGGGGATCCAAGGAATGTGGTGTTTTTTCATCCCAAGATCAATACGACGTGGGAGTTTTCCCTGAAATCCCTTCAGCATTTTACATGCTGTTTTCTAATACACTGGAATGACTGGTTTACCAGCCTATACATTTGTGGGCATTTTATTTTGAGAGCTGCGTGGAGCAGGTGTATATATATATATATTGGTTAGATGGCGTGCTCCTTCGGGGCCCTCTGGGCCAACTAAATAAAATAGCAGAATCTCTCAGCACAAAAAGTAAATAAAAATATGTTGCGTTTCAGAGAAAACTACGTTTGGAGCAGCAACAACAATGCTAAAATAAAATAAACAACCAGAAAAACAGCAACAACAATATCATGGTTGTACAGCTGGAGGAAACTGGGAAGGAATGGAAGGGGTGACGTGGTGCAATATACAGGTGGATTACTGGTGATGGTGACAAACAACAAGACGTAACTAACCTGTTCTGGTTTGATGTGGTCCGAGGTTGGGAAGACGTCAGGGTACGACGGGCGTTCAAAGACCCGGTCCAAAGCTTCCAGCTGCTGCTGAGTGAAAGCATCGGCCCGCAGGTGCTTCCGTAAACTGTCCACACTAACCTGAGAATCAGTGTTTGGGCCAGACCCATCTGAACCATCTACAAGAAGAGAGAGCAACAACACTAGAGTCTAATCAGGAAGCCCCTGGAAGGTAGGAAGCTGGCTGACTGAAGCCCCTGTATGGTAGGATACTGGCTGTCACTGAAGTCCCTGTAAGGTAGGAAGCTGGCTGTCACTGAAGTCCCTGTAAGGTAGGAAGCTGGCTGTCACTGAAGTCCCTGTAAGGTAGGAAGCTGGCTGTCACTGAAGTCCCTGTAAGGTAGGAAGCTGGCTGTCACTGAAGTCCCTGTAAGGTAGGAAGCTGGCTGTCACTGAAGCCCCTGTATGGTAGGAAGCTGGTTGTCTGAAGTCCCTGTAAGGTAGGAAGCTGGCTGTCACTGAAGTCCCTGTAAGGTAGGAAGCTGGCTGTCACTGAAGTCCCTGTAAGGTAGGAAGCTGGCTGTCACTGAAGTCCCTGTAAGGTAGGAAGCTGGCTGTCACTGAAGCCCCTATAAGGTAGGAAGCTGGCTGTCACTGAAGTCTCTTTAAGGTAGGAAGCTGGCTGTCACTGAAGTCTCTTTAAGGTAGGAAGCTGGCTGTCACTGAAGTCTCTTTAAGGTAGGAAGCTGGCTGTCACTGAAGCCCATGTAAGGTAGGAAGCTGTCTGAAGCCCCTGTGGCTTTTTGTTTATATCATTACTGTGTGTTACTGGTAACTTTGGATAAGAGTACTCAGTGCTTGAGTTGGGCCTGCACTCAAATGTTCCATCACCTCTTATAGAATATTGGCTCTATATTATGAGTACCAGCACACGCAAGTAAGTGTTTTACTGTACCATTTACACGCGTGTACACCCGCTGTATCCTGTACCGTTTACACGCGTGTACACCCACTGTATCCTGTACTGTTTACACCTGTGTACACCTGCTGTATCCTGTACCGTTTACACGTGTGTACACCCTCTGTATCCTGTACCGTTTACATGCGTGTACACCCGCTGTATTCTTTGTACCTGATGAATAAATGTTGATTTGATTTGACCTACATATAAAACATGCTGGCACCCAAAATGAGTCCAAGCATCTATTTGAGTCCACTTCAAGCACTACTGATATATTCAATCATACAGAGCAGATTCAGTCAGGGTAGATTCAGTCAGGGTAGATTCAGTCAGGGCAGATTCAGTCAGGGTAGATTCAGTCAGGGTAGATTCAGTCAGGGTAGATTCAGTCAGGGTAGATTCAGTCAGGGTAGATTCAGTCAGAGTAGATTCAGTTAGGGTAGATTCAGTCAGGGTAGATTCAGTCAGGGTAGATTCAGTCAGGGTAGATTCAGTCAGGGCAGATTCAGTCAGGGTAGATTCAGTCAGGGTAGATTCAGTCAGGGTAGATTCAGTCAGGGTAGATTCAGTCAGAGTAGATTCAGTTAGGGTAGATCCGTCAGAGTTGATTCAGTTAGGATAGATTCAGTCAGGGCAGATTCAGTCAAGGTAGATTCAGTCAGGGTAGATTCAGTCAGGGTAGATTCAGTTAGGATAGATTCTGTCAAGGTTGATTCAGTCAGGGTAGATTCAGTCAGGGTAGATTCAGTCAGGGCAGATTCAGTCAGGGTAGATTCAGTCAGGGTAGATTCAGTTAGGGTAGATTCAGTCATGGTAGATTCAGTCAGGGCAGATTCAGTCAGGGTAGATTCAGTCAGGGTAGATTCAGTCAGGGTAGATTCAGTCAGAGTAGATTCAGTCAGGGTAGATTCAGTCAGAGTTGATTCAGTTAGGATAGATTCAGTCAGGATAGATTCAGTCAGGATAGATTCAGTTAGGATAGATTCTGTCAAGGTTGATTCAGTCAGGGTAGATCCAGTCAGGGTAGATTCAGTCAGGATAGATTCAGTTAGGAAAGATTCTGTCAAGGTTGATTCAGTCAGGGTAGATTCAGTCAGGGTAGATTCAGTCAGGGTAGATTCAGTCAGGGTAGATTCAGTCAGGGCAGATTCAGTCAGGGTAGATTCAGTCAGGGTAGATTCAGTCAGGGCAGATTCAGTCAGGGTAGGTTCAGTCAGGGTAGAAATAAACAGGTCATATTAATGCTGCTAGTGGTGAGCCACTGAGTGCAGTGTTTCTTCACAGACAGACAGTAGAGGAAACGACCACTACCACACACAGTATTAGCCAGCATCATGATGTGAAAGCCCCTGTGGTAATTGATGGATTACCATCAGTGCAAATATATACTTGTTGTAGTGGTGGAGCCCATGTATTTTAATGAACGCGGCAGCTACAGTACTGCAGTGGCTTTTTCATTCCATGTTCATTCCAGGCTCCAGGGGTTTCCCTCCTTCTTCTCTCCTTTCTCAATTTCCCTTTTCCACAGTTTAATACTGCTTTCATTTTCAGTAGAGTGGCAGAGTAACAGTGTTTCATTTGGGTAGCTAACACCGCTGTGACCACAGACAGACACGACAGACAGAGAAAGAGAGAGAGAGAGAGAGAACGAGAGAGAAAGAGAAAGAGAGAGAGAGATGCTGTGAATGAATAAACTGGTACAGTCTAGTTCAATCATCTCCCAGTCCCAGGATGCCATTCTCCAAACAGAGGGAGAGGGATGCCTTAGCTTTTCCCTTTGGCGCTTCCCTGTGATGCTTTAAAGCCCCACTTTTACAGCCCTCCGGACCCCTCCCTTCCCATCCCAGGCTGCAGCGACTCTGGCTACTGCCTCTCAGTCTCCAGCCTCCTCCTCCGTGGATCTCTAGAAAGGCCTTCAGCTCCCTTACAAATCTGTCATTCTAAATTTGCGGCAGATTATGTTCTCTGGTTGGTTCTGGAGGGAGCGGCGGAGATATATGATATGCAAGGAGGGACCCTATTGATTGCCTGCCTGGTCTGGTGGCAAGAGGGAGCCCGAAATGAACTTGAAATGAACATCATGCCTCAACTCAATGTGCGTATAATACTCTACTTAATCCCACATTTTTCTCTGCCATGGAATTCAATTGATCAATCATGTCTCTCCTGATAGTACCATTTGGAAGGGTTATTGCCATTCCATTCTGCCGCTTGACCTTTTCTCACTGGGGCCAGAGGATGAACCTGCACTCCCAAGAAGAGCAAAACGCATCAAGGGGATATATAAGAGACCCTGGGGGAGTCGTGTGTGTGTGTGTGTGTGTGTGTGTGTGTGTGTGTGTGTGTGTGTGTGTGTTTGTGTGTGTGTGTGTGTGTGTGTGTGTGTGTGTGTGTGTGTGTGTGTGTGTGTGTGTGTGTCGTGATTGGGGGAGGGGAGGGGGGTCTGTGCATGTGGTGAATAAGTAACTACCATTTGCTGCCCAACATACTACAATACTTCTATATCCTCAAACAACTTATTTGGATAACTAATAATTCTAAATAAACATTAAAATAGCTATTTATGTGAAAAAATACCTATTACGGTATATGTATTTCATTTTACACATATGTAAAATCTTTCTATTTTCATAATTTTCAAAATCTTTCTATTTACATAGTGTGATCGGTTGGGATCACAGGAGAACATAAATCACTTCTACTTTACACTGTTCAGCTATTTTCTTCTGATTTTCAGTATAGATAAATCTAATCACGTCTTTGATCTGGCATTATTTCTGGACAGCTCCACTGGGGGCCTCAGCCTCTCGTAGCTCCGCTGAACGGTCGGCGCTTTATCAACCTCAACTGTTCCCTTCGGTCCTCGGAAGCAAATAGACTCATTAATTACTTTCCATCTGCTAGGCCAGAGTACATACCATGATCAATACCCGCACATTAGTCATTCACCACAGAGGAATACACTTCCCATACACAAGATAAACCACCCGCAGGTCAACCTACAGTACATGGGCCGTGGTTCCCACTCAAACCATCCCCAGGTTAACCTGTTGTTCCCACTCAAACCATCCCCAGGTTAACCTGTTGTTCCCACTCAAACCATCCCCAGGTTAACCTGTTGTTCCCACTCAAACCATCCCCAGGTTAACCTGTTGTTCCCACTCAAACCATCCCCAGGTTAACCTGTTGTTCCCACTCAAACCATCCCCAGGTTAACCTGTTGTTCCCACTCAAACCATCCCCAGGTTAACCTGTTGTTCCCACTCAAACCATCCCCAGGTTAACCTGTTGTTCCCACTCAAACCATCCCCAGGTTAACCTGTTGTTCCCACTCAAACCATCCCCAGGTCAACCTGTTGTTCCCACTCAAACCATCCCCAGGTCAACCTGTTGTTCCCACTCAAACCATCCCCAGGTCAACCTACAGTACACGGGCTGTTGTTCCCACTCAAGTTAATGTGAAATACCCATTTAAACATTTAAGACACCCACCTCAATATTTCCTCCTTGTAATATCCATAATCATATGACTAGTGTAAAAACCCCTCACTCTAATGCCGTCTATCTATGTAAAAACCCCTCACCCTAATGCCCAGTACATCTATGTAAAAACCCGCACTCTAATGCCCAGTCCATCTATGTAAAAACCCCTCACTCTAATGCCCAGTACATCTCTGTAAAAACCCCTCACTCTAATTTTATTTATTTATTTCACCTTTATTTAACCAGGTAGGCTAGTTGATCAAGTTTTCATTTACAACTGCGACCTGGCTAAGACAAAGCAAAGCAGTGCGACACAAACAACAACACAGAGTTACACATGGGATAAACAAACATACAGTCAATAACACAGTAGAAACATGTACAGTGTGTTCAAATGAGGTAAGATAAGGGAGGTAAGGCAATAAATAGGCCATATTGGCGAAATAATTACAATTTAGCAATTTAAACACTGGAGTGATAGATGTGCAGAAGATGAATGTGCAAGTAGAGATACTGGGGTGCAAAGGAGCAAAATAAATAAATAACAGTATGGGGATGAGGTAGTTGGATGGGCTATTTACAGATGGGCTATGTACAGGTGCAGTGATCTGTGAGCTGCTCTGACAGCTGGTGCTTAAAGTTAGTGAGGGAGATATGAGCTTCAGTGATTTTTGCAATTTGTTCCAGTCATTGGCAGCAGAGAACTGGTTGGAAAGGCAGCCAAAGGAGGAATTGGCTTTGGGGGTGACCAGTGAAATATACCTGCTGGAGCGCGTGCCCAGTACAATGCCCAGTACATCTCTGTAAAAACCGGTGGCCCAAAATGCACCTTATTCCCTATATAATGCACTCCTTTTGACCAGAGCCCTATGGCCTGACTGTCTCACCCATGTCTGCTGGAATAGGTTGTTCTAGCTGATGGTAAGGAGACCCTCAGTCTAGCCTGGCTAAACCAGACTGAATGCTAAACTCAATGGTGAGCTCAGCATTCAGTCTAGTTTTTACCAGCCTAGTTAACTAGAGTAATTCTGTTTCATCATGATGACATTTACAAGTTAATTCAAGCATCACAATTATATTTCTTAAAGGTACATAGGAAATATTTTTTGATGTATCTAAAAACAAATTACAGCCATTTTGTTTTTGCTGCGTATCATAGCCACCCAGCAATGTAATACGACACGTATACCAAATTTCATATTTCTACTGAAGCACCGCAAGACATCATATCCTACAAGTATACAGTACCAAATAACATATGTTGTGAGATATATGGTATATGGTGTTTCCCATTCCGTGCTAGCTGTTATGTAGTCTACAGTTACCATCGTCTTGTTTGTTCATCATTTGGAATGGAGGCTAGCTGTAATATCTGATACTGCCATATATTAAATAACATTTGCTAAGATATATTGTATATGTTTTGGAGGCCATTTTCCATACCATTTTAGCTATTAATTATGTCATAGCATTAGCCGGTAAACCTGGAAATCATAATGGCTTTGTTTACATGTAGTCATTTAGCAGACGCTCTTATCCAGAGCGACGTCCAGTAGTGAGGTCATACATTTTCATACTGGTCCCCGGTGGGAATTGAACCCACAACCCTGGTGTTGCAAGTGCCACGCTCTACCAACTGGTCTCTGTTTCTCCACATCCTCCCCAGTGATGCTAATAACTTATGTTGTTATGTCATAATAGATAATGTCTTTGTTTGTTGGTGTGTCTCCTTATCCTCCATAGTGATGGCGTCTGTGTTATTTATCAGTGAGTGACAGGCTTGAGTGTATTCATCTTGACATGGCTGGGTATTAACACTCCGGTAACGAGGGAGCAGAGGACTCCAGACTATCAGATCACATCACTAGCTCTATAAAACAGACTCCTCTCCGCTGGCTCGCCACCCCAAGGTCATGACCCCTAGCAGGGGGTTGAGCCGACGTAATTCTGTCTCTGCCTGGAGTCAGAGAGCGAGGCCGTCTGCCTTACTACACTGACTACCTGTCTGCCAAACACGTCAGAATAAAACCACTACAAACCTCAGCTTTGAGAAGGAAGTTAATGTCTTCTGGCTATGACGGTCATTATACAATAGGCATGAATGGCTCGTGAAGAATTGACCAAAGCAACGGGGTCAAAATATAAGCTCGTAATTGTTATAGTATCTTATTCATGGTAAAATTCAACCTGTGTTCAGTCTGTGTTTAGCCCTGAGTGGAGGCACAGGGAGGTGAAACGGCACCTTAGGGTCTTGAAGGCCCCTCTTTTCTGAATAGGCTTTTTGCCTTTCTGTTGTTGTTGTTTGAACAACATTTAATTACCTATACGTTAGCTAGTGATTCCCTTTCCCAAGCATTGCATTAGCATTCTGTTTGTTTTTGTAATATCACTCCCTCATCTACAACTAGCTTCAATTTACACCCTGAATTAAATCCAATTAACACTAATTTCAAATTAAATTGTAAGCGTTGACACATACATTTTTCAATTGAACGTTTTGGTTAATGCAATGTTAACCAAATCAAATATTACAACATTTAGTGCACATATGCTCCGCATAGCCTCTCTTTAATATATCTTTCATATATCTTTAATATATCTTTCATATATCTTTAATATATCTTTCATATATCTTTCATATATCTTTAATATATCTTTAATATATCTTTAATATATCTTTCATATATCTTTCATATATCTTTCATATATCTTTCATATATCTTTAATATATCTTTCTACTTACACAGATATGTGTAACTAAGACAATTCTCTCATTATACACTCTGCTGGCCTCAGAAAGACAACTCCATATCGTCTGAACGGTGACTATCTTCATTTGACATTTGAGTCATTTAGCAGACAATCTTATCCATAGCGACGTTCTTATCCATAGCGACATTACGTTCAACAACGGTAGGTCCAACTACAGACGGTGTACAGTGACGGTGTACAGGAAGGCCCTGACACCACTCTTCATTGATCTGTTCCTGGGTATTAATTAAGCAGCTTTATTCATTGATTTAGCACATTACAGTTCAGTGTGTTACCGCCTGTCTCTCAGACTTGATGTTGTTGAACTGAGATCCTCTGTTGATCCACCCTTCTCCCTGGGATGCATCCCTAATGACACCCTATCCCCTATATAAATGCCCTATGGGCCCTGGTCACAAGTAGTGTCGTGTAGAAGGAATATGGTGCCATTTGGGGCACAGTCCCTCTCTCACCCAAACAGATGGTGATGCTGACAGAACACTGATGTGAACAGGATTCATGGCCTAGTGCTCCATCATTCATCTGTCCCTGTCCCTGTCCCTGTCCCTGTCCCTGTCTCTGTCCCTCTCTCTGTCCCTCTCTCTCTGTCTCTCTCTCTGTATCCGTCTTCTCTCTCTCTGTCTCTCTCTCTGTATCTGTCTTTCTCTCTCTCTGTATCTTTCTCTCTCTCCTGTCTTTCTCTCCCCCCTCTCGTCTGTCTGTCTGTCTGTCTGTCTGTCTGTCTGTCTGTCTGTCTGTCTGTCTGTCTGTCTGTCTGTCTGTCTGTCTGTCTGTCTGTCTGTCTGTCTGTCTGTCCGTCCGTCCCTCTCCCTCTGTCTGTCTGTCCCTGTCTCTCCCTCTCCCTGTCCGTCTGTCTGTTATACCTTTGAATGATATGAAATGATTATCTTATTGTGGAATTTCTCTTTTTTATTATTATCACATTGTACAAAAGCTTCAGACAATGCAGAAATATTTTTTGAAAGTGATTGAAATGAAGAATACCCATAATGGTAGTTATGATTGTCCATATTGTGGGTAGTATTTGAATAGCGATGTGAAATGGTTTCAAAAGACTGGACACACTTGGTGAGATATCATTCTCTTCATTGGCCATTAGCTAGATACCGTATCCTCAAGAATCCTCTCAGCTGTATCTGTCCAGGTGATTTCAGCTAAATCACCCAATAGAATGGGTGTCAGCAACCCGTTGTACGTAACGGTTAGTCAGTATCTTAATAATGTACGTTAATTCAACAATCTGTATTTCCACCACAGTATGCTAATATATCTCTGCTAATGTTGCATCCATTCTAGAACATTCTAACACTATGGTAGGGTACATACTGTGACAAAACAATCACCAAACAAAAGCAGTTCCCTATCGGTCCAAAGCATTTGGTCTATTCCACAGGCTGCAATACAAATTCCTTCTTGGCAATAATTCCTACAGTCATTGAACAGAATATTTCAGACCCTTGAGCTATTTCCTTTGTCTTTTCCAGTAGCCAGCCCATAGGAGGGGAGTGGGGATGCGGGTGGAGGGTTGGACGGGTTGGGGAGGGGGGGTTTGGGGTGTGGAGGGGAGTGGGGATGCGGGTGGAGGGTTGGATGGGTTGGGGGGGGTTGGGGGATGCGGGTGGAGGGTTGGACGGGTTGGGGAGGGGGGGTTTGGGGTGTGGAGGGGAGAGAGGAGACGGAGACTAGGATGTTAATTTGTGAGGTAATAGCTTTTCTCTGCGGAATTGCAAATTCTCATATATATGGACAGCAGACAGGACATCCATGGTCACCAACGACACGATGGGTTCCTCCCAAAGGGAATCCTATTCCCTATGTAGTGCACTACAAGGCCCTCATCAAAAGTACCGCACTATAAAGGGAATAGGGGGCCCTTTAGTACACAGCTCATCTCCAGAGGTCCTCGCTCTCTCTCCTCCTCCGCCTCTCTCTCCTCTCTCTCTCTCTCCTCTCTCTCTCCTCTCTCTCTCCTCTCCTCTCCTCTCCACGCTCTGTCCTGGCTGGCAACAATAGCTGCCAAGTGTAACATGCTACTTTTAATTTGCAATAACACATGACAAAGCCAGATTAATGGCTCTTATGACACGAGTGTCCCTGGCGCCGGTCTTCTCCAGGACCCAGTGTACATAACGCGTGTCACACTACATTATCTCTACATCCCTCTAGTAATGGGGGGACCTGCTTTCTTTAAAGGGCCCTCACTGCTGAGTTGGAACTTAGGAGCTGTCTGACTGGTGCACCTTGGCACAGAGCCACAGTACAGCCAAGGTTCTGGAACTCTACACACCACCGTCCGTCCGTTTACTGCATGAGCCGCTTACTTTCAACTTGTTGTTATTGTTATTTACCCTAGCTACCAACTTAGTTTTTAATAAAGTTGAATAAAGTTTTGATAAAGACTGTTTGTCTTCTATACATGTTCCTATGTGCAGAGGTAAAATTGTATACAGGGGTTATCCTTTCTACAATAAAGTCAACTCTGGGGGCTAATTCTCTGCACCACGAATGAGAGAAACATGGAGGTGTGTGAGTTAACATTCCATCTCTAAAAAGAGTTTGTGTCGTGATCAGACACTAATAATCAGGCTTAACAAGTTAAACATGGCTCAGCTCATAGAAGGCTAAAGACTGGACTGGACTTCTGGACATATAATCCAATGCATTAATTAATACCGCCACCACGGTAGCATACCTCAACAAATACAGCATTAAAATAAGTTGAAAGAACAAACAGCTTTTGAAACACTGACCTGGGGTCTGTATTAAACACTGACCTGGGGTCTTAGTATTAAACACTGATCTGGGGTCTGTATTAAACCCTGACCTGGGGTCTTAGTATTAAACACTGACCTGGGGTCTTAGTATTAAACACTGACCTGGGGTCTGTATTAAACACTGACCTGGGGTCTGTATTAAACACTGACCTGTGGTCTTAGTATTAAACACTGACCTGGGGACTTAGTATTAAACACTGACCTGGGGTCTGTATTAAACACTGACCTGGGGTCTGTATTAAACACTGACCTGGGGTCTTAGTATTAAACACTGACCTGGGGTCTGTATTAAACACTGACCTGTGGTCTTAGTATTAAACACTGACCTGGGGTCTGTGTTAAACACTGACCTGGGGTCTTAGTATTAAACACTGACCTGGGGTCTGTATTAAACCCTGACCTGGGGTCTTAGTATTAAACACTGATCTGGGGTCTGTATTAAACACTGACCTGGGGTCTTAGTATTAAATACTGACCTGGGGTCTGTATTAAACACTGACCTGGGGTCTGTATTAAACACTGACCTGGGGTCTGTATTAAACACTGACCTGTGGTCTTAGTATTAAACACTGACCTGGGGTCTGTATTAAACACTGACCTGGGGTCTGTATTAAACACTGACCTGGGGTCTTAGTATTAAACACTGACCTGCGGTCAGATATCCAGTCCTGAAGTCTTAGTATAGGCTCAAACATTTAGATTTGGTGTTTCAAGTGAGAGATTACGACAATTTATTCATAATTGTAATTTAAAAAATCCTGACATGAAGAATAACACTCAGTATTGAGAATACTGAAAGCAACTGATATGGAGAACATTGTCTTTGCAGGTGCAGTATATCTCGAGTTCCATTAATATGAAATGTATAGTAGCCTAAATAGTAATTATTTTTTTATAATTTACTGGAACACATAGTAGAGTAAAGCATGATGCCATCTAGCTATAGTCATGATATCGGATGCAATATAGTATTTTTTCAAACAGTGGCTTGCGGCGAGACATTGTTTTTGAAGCAGTGTTTTGATGAGCCATGATGTGAGAGAGGATTGAAGGCCCGAGGTTGATCTTTTTGGAAAGATAAACTATCAGTGTCCCTCAGCTTGTGATTCCAGGTGGGTAATATTGACTGGGTCTGGAGAGGTATTATGTAAGAACTATATCTCTACCCTACACTCCCCCACCTGAAATCCCCACACACCCAACCACCCTACACTCCCCACCCAACCACCCTACACTCCCCCACCCAACCACCCTACACTCCCCCACCCAACCACCCTACACCCCCTGCTTCCCTCTGCTCTCACTGGGGCTGGAGAGGGAGTATTCGTGCGTCCCAAATTGCACCTTCCCTATTCCCTATTTTCCCCATAGGGCTCGGTTCAAAGGTAGTGCACTATATAGGGAATAGGGCACCATTTGGAACGCACCCCTATATAAGAACCACAGACCCCTGTTCCCTCTGCTCTTTCATCAGCATGCCGCCCGGCCCGGGGAACTTAAATCAAGGAAATGGCAGGACATCAAGGAGATCATTTGAGACTGAATAGCCGTAGAAACATGGGGCTGTCATCTATTAGAGGAGAGGACCCTCCAAAACACGCCGCCGAGCAGCTCTCCTCTCACTACGAGCCCCTCTATCTGTCCTTATAAGTCCTTCCTCACCATGTCCTTTAATGTCTCTCTCTCTCTCTCTCTCTCTCCCCTCTCTCTCTCTCTCTCTCTCTCTCTATTTGTCCTTATAGGTCCTTCCTCACCATTTCCTCTAATGCCCCCCCCCTCTCTCTCTCTCTCTCTCTCTATTTGTCCTTATAGGACCTTCTTCACCATTTCCTCTAATGTCTCTCTCTCTCTCTCTCTCTCTCTCTCTCTATTTGTCCTTATAGGTCCTTCCTCAACATTTCCTCTAATGCCCCCCTCTCTCTCTCTCTCTCTCTCTCTCTCTCTCTCTCTCTCTCTCTCTCTCTCTTTGTCCTTATAGGTCCTTCCTCACCATGTCCTCTAATGCCCCCCCCCCCCTCTCTCTCTCTCTCTCTCTCTATTTGTCCTTATAGGTCCTTCCTCAACATTTCCTCTAATGCCCCCCTCTCTCTCTCTCTCTCTCTCTCTCTCTCTCTCTCTCTCTCTCTCTCTCTCTCTTTGTCCTTATAGGTCCTTCCTCACCATGTCCTCTAATGCCCCTCTCTCTCTCTCTCTCTCTCTCTCTCTCTCTCTCCTTACAGGTCCTTCCTCATCCTGTCCTCTAATGCCTACTCTGCCCTTCAGTATCAATCTGCATAGAAATGTGTGCCTTCTATCATCCGATGACTAGATATTACACCCCGGCTAATAGGAAAGACTTCTTGTAGAATAGTCTGAAAATGAACTCTTGTAAAATGTCAGCCGTTTGCATTCTGCCTTACGATCTCTCTCTCTGCTAGCAGCATCTCTTTACAGCGGAAGAGAGTTGATTATGTCATTTGCCTTGTCCACGTCATGCTGGTTTTTATATCTCTGCCAGGAAATCTACCTTCGACACGTCATTAGTCATACCCTCTCCCTTCCATCCTTCCATTCCTCCATCCCTCCACACAGCACACACATAAAACATCTTATTCCACCGAATACCCCCACAAACCCTGCTCGCTGCTCGCGCATATCGCCGTACGCTCATTAGCTAAAGTTCCTTACATACTGCAGAAATAAGTGAGTCATTCCCCTCCCAGTTCCCCTCCCGACACCAGTCTCCTTCCATAGTGTACATGTCCTCATAACACAGTGTGGTTGTGAATGAATGGTCCTGCTCCATTATTCTCACCAGATGCTTATGTAGTGACATTAGAAAGCATGTTGCTTACAGATCCAATAATCTATATGGCCACAGGCTTCTTATATTCACTTGCCTGCTCTTTGAGACAGTAAAAAAAGAGAGGGAAAGAGAGACGGGGAGGGATGGAGTGGAGTGGGGGAGAGAGAGTGATAGAGGGAGAGGGGGAGAATGAGCGAGTGAGAACAAGAGGGGAAAGAGAGAGAGAGATGGGGGAGAGAGAGAACAAGAGGGGAAAGAGAGAGGGGGAGAGAGGGAGAGAACAAGAGGGGAAAGAGAGAGGGGGAGAGAGGGAGAGAACAAGAGGGGAAAGAGAGAGGGGGAGAGAGAGAGAGAACGAGAGGGGGAGAGAGAGAGGGAGAGAGAGAGAGAGAGAGAGAGAGAGAGAGAGAGAGACAGAGAGAGAGAGAGAGACAGAGACAGAGACAGAGAGAGAGAGAGAGAGAGAGAGAGAGAGGGAGAGGGAGAGGGAGAGGGAGAGAGAGAGAACGAGAGGGGGAGAGAGAGAGGGAGGGGGAGAGAGAGAGAGGGAGAGAACGAGATTGGGAGAGAGAGAGAGGGAGAGAGAGAGAGGGAGAGAGAGAGGGAGAGAGAGAGAGAAGGAGAGAGAAAGAGAGGGAGAGGGAGAGAGAGAGGGGGAGAGAACGAGAGGGGGAGAGAGAGAGGGAGGGGGAGAGAGGGAGAGAGAGGGAGAGAGAGAGAGAGGGAGAGAGAGAGAGAGAGAGGGAGAGAACGAGAGGGGGAGAGAGAGAGGGAGGGGGAGAGAGGGAGAGAGAGAGGGAGGGAGAGGGAGAGAGAGAGAGAGGGAGAGAGAGGGAGAGGGAGAGGGAGAGAGAGAGAGGGAGAGAACGAGAGGGGGAGAGAGAGAGGGAGGATGAGGTGCTGCTAGTGTTAAACGTGTCTCCTACCCCGGAGGTGGTAGACGTTGGTTTCTTGAGTGACCTGGGTGGTTGGCTACATCATCTTGACATGTAATTATCTAAGCCCCTCTTAATCACTTCAACAAAGATTAATTGCACAAGACAACAGTGGAGGTCATGTCTTCAAATCAAACAGCTCTTCCTCTTCTTCGTGACACACAAGAACACATTATCATGGTACATTTAGCCCTTATGGTTTTACTGTAGTATCGCTGCGCTCTGGCAATACACATCAGAAGGTCTGATGCTGTACACTAGCTAGTTGTGTATGATGTTATGGAGACTGGGAGATATGCTATTCAGTATTTTCTATTTTGACTAGAAATGCTCCGATCCGTTCTGATCTGAAGCAAATCCGTATTAGAACACATCAACTCATCAAGGTGCTCTGAGTCAGACAACATCAAGGTGCTCTGAGTCAGACAACATCAAGGTGCTCTGAGTCAGACAACATCAAGGTGCTCTGAGTCAGACAACATCAAGGTGCTCTGAGTCAGACAACATCAAGGTGCTCTGAGTCAGACAACATCAAGGTGCTCTGAGTCAGACAACATCAAGGTGCTCTGAGTCAGACAACATCAAGGTGCTCTGAGTCAGACAACATCAAGGTGCTCTGAGTCAGACAACATTAAGGTGCTCTGAGTCAGACAACATCAAGGTGCTCTGAGTCAGACAACATCAAGGTGCTCTGAGTCAGACAACATCAAGGTGCTCTGAGTCAGACAACATCAAGGTGCTCTGAGTCAGACAACATCAAGGTGCTCTGAGTCAGACAACATCAAGGTGCTCTGAGTCAGACAACATCAAGGTGCTCTGAATCAGACAACATCAAGGTGCTCTGAGTCAGACAACATCAAGGTGCTCTGAATCAGACAACATCAAGGTGCTCTGAGTCAGACAACATCAAGGTGCTCTAAGTCAGACAACATCAAGGTGCTCTGAATCAGACAACATCAAGGTGCTCTGAATCAGACAACATCAAGGTGCTCTGAGTCAGACAACATCAAGGTGCTCTGAGTCAGACAACATCAAGGTGCTCTGAGTCAGACAACATCAAGGTGCTCTGAGTCAGACAACATCAAGGTGCTCTGAGTCAGACAACATCAAGGTGCTCATAGCCAGACAACAACAACACAACATTTTGGGACAAATACTATTCTCAGGAATAATAATGGCTTTTCTCTTACCTTCATCTCGTTTCCTCTTCTCGCCGTTTGACCGGGGAATACCCAGGATGCCGTTGATGGAGTAGGACCCCACAGGGTCGTTGGAAGGGCTTGTTACAGGTGGAGAAGCCTGGCTCGGTACTGAAGGAAAAGAGACATTTTATCATTATTATTTCACCTTTATTTTGTGGTCCTGTGTAGCTCAGTTGGTAGAGAATGGCTCTTGCAGGATCATGGGTTCGATTCCCAGGACCACCCATAACTAAATGTATGCACACAGTAGCCTACTGTAAGTTGCTTTGTATGAAAGCATCTACTAAATAGTGTATAATATTATTATATTGCCAATATTATTAAATTGAGTAGAAAATATATATTTTTCAATGGAGACGAGGCAATTAACATGGTTTGGTCTTATGACACGTCTTACCCATGGTGTGGTCTGGTGTAAGGGTTAGGGCTATGATACATCTTACCCATGGTGTGGTCTGGTGTAAGGGTTAGGGTTATGATACATCTTACCCATGGCGTGGTCTGGTGTAAGGGTTAGGGTTATGATACATCTTACCCATGGTGTGGCCTGGTGTAAGGGTTAGGGCTATGATACATCTTACCCATGGTGTGGCCTGGTGTAAGGGTTAGGGTTATGATACATCTTACCCATGGTGTGGCCTGGTGTAAGGGTTAGGGTTATGATACATCTTACCCATGGTGTGGCCTGGTGTAAGGGTTAGGGTTATGATACATCTTACCCATGGTGTGGCCTGGTGTAAGGGTTAGGGCTATGATACATCTTACCCATGGTGTGGTCTGGTGTAAGGGTTAGGGTTATGATACATCTTACCCATGGTGTGGTCTGGTGTAAGGGTTAGGGTTAGGGTTATGATACATCTTACCCATGGTGTGGTCTGGTGTAAGGGTTAGGGCTATGATACATCTTACCCATGGTGTGGCCTGGTGTAAGGGTTAGGGTTATGATACATCTTACCCATGGTGTGGTCTGGTGTAAGGGTTAGGGTTATGATACATCTTACCCATGGTGTGGCCTGGTGTAAGGGTTAGGGTTATGATACATCTTACCCATGGTGTGGTCTGGTGTAAGGGTTAGGGTTATGATAATCTTACCCATGGTGTGGCCTGGTGTAAGGGTTAGGGTTATGATACATCTTACCCATGGTGTGGTCTGGTGTAAGGTTTAGGGTTATGATACATCTTACCCATAGTGTGGCCTGGTGTAAGGGTTAGGGTTATGATAATCTTACCCATGGTGTGGCCTGGTGCAGACAGGGATGTTCCATCTGGAGACGGGTGGAAAGGCTGCTGGACTTTTGTTCGTATTATCCTGCGATCACAGGAAAGAAAAGATGGTGTCAGTGCTGCTTCCTGCTCTTGCATCAGTTGACTGACGAGATGGCGTCAGTGGTTTCTCCTGCTCTTGGATCAGTTGACTGACGAGATGGCGTCAGTGGTTTCTCCTGCTCTTGGATCAGTTGACTGACGAGATGGCGTCAGTGGTTTCTCCTGCTCTTGGATCAGTTGACTGACGAGATGGCGTCAGTGGTTCCTCCTGCTCTTGGATCAGTTGACTGACGAGATGGCGTCAGTGGTTCCTCCTGCTCTTGGATCAGTTGACTGACGAGATGGCGTCAGTGGTTCCTCCAGCTCTTGGATCAGTTGACTGACGAGATGGCGTCAGTGGTTCCTCCTGCTCTTGGATCAGTTGACTGACGAGATGGCGTCAGTGGTTCCTCCTGCTCTTGGAACAGTTGACTGACGAGATGGCGTCAGTGGTTCCTCCTGCTCTTGGATCAGTTGACTGACGAGATGGCGTCAGTGCATCCTCCTGCTCTTGGGTCAGTTGACTGACGAGATGGCATCAGTGCATCCTCCTGCTCTTAGATCAGTTGACTGACGAGATGGCGTCAGTGGTTCCTCCTGCTCTTGGATCAGTTGACTGACGAGATGGCGTCAGTGGTTCCTCCTGCTCTTGGATCAGTTGACTGACGAGATGGCGTCAGTGGTTCCTCCTGCTCTTGGATCAGTTGACTGACGAGATGGCGGCAGTGGTTCCTCCTGCTCTTGGATCAGTTGACTGACTTTTCACACAATACAGCATGAGGCTATCATTTTGAACATCGCCGTGAATGAAAGGCCAGAATGGTCAGTGGTTAACTTGTTGTTGTTTTTGCAACCTAAACCTCTTCTAATCACAGATTGATGTTGTAGAACAGATGTTGGACTATATTCCCTATATAGTGCACTATTTATTACCAGGACCCATAATGCAATGTGTCTGAGTGAGATGTCAGTAGTATCTCACCATAAGAATGGATCTAATCCAAAGTCCAGATGTAGAAACAGCAGTGCCTACATGTTAGAAAGCCTACTGTACCTTTAAAAGGTGAGATCTACAGAAGAAAAGTCTTCATTGCACTTTTGCTCTGAGAGGTGATCTTGCAAACAAAGCATGAAATCACATCAATTCACCTCAATGATTGGCTTCACTGGTTCTACCTGGCCTGAGCTAATCAGCTCTCCTTCTCTCTCCTTCTCTCTGTTTTCTCTCCTTCTTTCCCTCTCTCCCTGCCACACGGTAAAGGTTTCCAGGGCTCTCTCTCTGACTGCTGCCCCTTGGCTTGGCCAGGGCTGCGTCCCAAATGGCAACCCTATTCCCTATATGGTGCACTACTTTTGACCCGAGCCCTATGGCACCCATAACCCTATATCCCAACGGGGCATGGTCAAGGGTAGTGCGCTATATAGGAACTAGGTTGCCATTTGGGACTGACCACAGCTCTAAGGTCTCTGTAGCTTCAGCAGCAGCCCCCAGTGCCAACCCTGGTGTGGACGAGGGTCTATTGATCGAGGGCTTTGGGGGAGAAAAAACTTGGGGATTAGTCACAGGCCCAAACAGATGCAAATAGAAAGCTATAAATTATATGTGACAGGAAAGCAATATTTCCTTATTGCCTTGCACAAGCTTACGCCAGCATTAGATTCCTTTAACCTGACTGGCACCGTGGGGAAGAGGGGAGCTGTCATTGTAATGTGTAAACTTTAAAACTATTTATCATGTATGTCATGGTGTGTACCTATTTTAGAACACGGACGGAGCGTTAAAGGTGGAGTCGGGACTAGGAGGATAAATAATAACACGTATGCCAGTTCACGTTTGCTTGGTTTCCTGATCCTAACACAGATCTGTTGTTGAGAATTCAACGTTTCTTTGTATTTTATTAACGTAATAGTATAGTTATTTAAGACCTCTATTTTATTAGATTATGTTACAAATTGAACCGCTTGGTCTGAAACTGAACAATTGAACAATTGACACTAGCTACATTATTTTAGACGTTAACTAAAAGTCGAAGCATTTTGGGGTGGGAGGGACATCATTCCACTATTTGATTTAGAATTTTAGGACCTGTGTAGGTATAAAAAATATATTTTTAAATGATTTGATAAAATATTGTATTTGGCCTTTACTACTATATGCCATTGAAACACATTGAATAACACATTCATAAACGGCAAAGGAAACAGGTTTTGAAGTGTCTGTCCCATATCTAGAAGATATCAGAAAGCTCAGGAAATAGTGCACAGATATTTAACCCCTTTTTATTTTTTTGGCACAAGACTATCTCCATAACTCCATTTTTAAACCAGTACCAAGTTACCTTCAGACGAGTCCCATGAGGTCATAAAACGGAGAACACCAATGTGTTCGTGAGAATCTCATCTTTCCATAAAGTGTTCATGTTAGTTTTTTTTAGGCTAAACCGTTCTGACGCTACAGACTTATTTGTGAGAAGATCGATTTTTTTGGGGGGGGGGGGGGGTCTCATGGTCTGACAAACACCGCTGTAGTTTGGCCACCAACAACTGCAGATGCGGAAGGCCGACACTGGCTCGATGTGGTGGATTGAGACTCAGCCCATGCAAAACAAATAAAGATATCTCTAGCTTAAACTGATGGATTTTGATGGGGATTTGTTTTTATTATGTTACTTAGACTGATGCACCGGTAGACCCTTCAGTATTTTAATTGAAACCCCTCAAAATCTAATATTTATGTTGTAGACTGTAGACTCAAAGGACTAAGATATTCAACTATATATTGTTTAGATGGCTGTGATATTGATATTGTTTTGAGGTTGAAGGAGTAAAGTACCCACTACTGTCAGATCTCTCCTTAGGGCAAAGCTACAATACAATGACCAGCCTTCCCAGAGATCACATATCAATATTTTATTTACATTTTTTTTCACTTCACTCCATAACAGTTATTTGACCCCCTGACTTCTGTGTGCAATATAAATCCAAAATACTTTATTTGGAATACATGTTCTTGATATCGAATAAGCAATTTGAAGGAATGAATTAATGACTTAGCTGTTGCTGAAAATCCCCTGAAGAAATATTAAAATTGCTTTACTTTTGAATCAATATTATTGAACGCCATTGAGGACCTTTTTTATGTCTAGTAGCGGCTAGCGGGGATACTTGTTGTGGGGTAATTTCTTCCTTGTGGCGCGGTGGCCCAGACCCAGTCCAGCCAGACACCAACTACAACAGCATCTCTGTAACAGTTAATAATGCATACAGGGGAAGAGTGTTTAAACCTAGATCATCTTATGTCAACAGTCCTGGGGTCACTTTTGTTTGGCCATAAAAGCCCTTTTAGAGTAGCGGTCAGTAGTCCCAGTCTTTCCCTTTGTCTAAGCTCTGTTAGTGTAGCCAATCCTCCATGTGATTCAGCTTGTTTAAAGATAAGTGCTATACTGGCCAATATGAAGTTACTGCCTGGTCTATTGTGTACTGGATGGGACATCAACCCATGTTTTGAAGACCATTTTAGAAAACACTTATTGGGAATGTGTAGCGCGCTTGTAACCTAGACATATAGTCTACTGATGCATGGTTAGCATTGAACCTTCCACTGTAGAACATCCCTTTTCTGCTCTCAAGGAAGCAGGTTTATACAGATATTTCATACAATTACTATCCAACAATTCAGTCAAAATATTGAATTGGACCGACTTGAGTTAAAATCATGTGTGTTTGAGATAATGAATGCATGTGTGTGTGTGTGTGTGTGTGTGTGTGTGTGTGTGTGTGTGTGTGTGTGTGTGTGTGTGTGTGTGTGTGTGTGTGTGTGTGTGTGTGTAGAATAAAGTGTAAAATAATTTAAATTTAACATTGAACCACTAAAAGGTTCTTCACTTCACAAAGAGAAATATTCAGCATTATGAAATTAAAAATAAATTCAAAGTAGGTTTCGTCTTTGGTTAATAGAATTACATTTAGTTTAATTCACATTTTAATACCCCCCCCCCCACCCCCCATAATAAACAAAGACACATAGGGGATTATTTCAGTTCAAAAATAGCTAAGCGAGATTGAATTTGATTCTAATTGAAAACTTTATAGGTGGGTCTTTTAATGATATGAATGTACATTTTGAATCTATCACATACATGTGTCTGAGACTGCTTAAATGGGCCTTTTTAAGCAACCACGAGGCATGAAATGAATTTTTCTTCAGCTCTTTCTCTATTTAAAAAGATGTCTTGTGTGGGGCTGTCTGTCCATGCTCTTTCTGCAGTCAGCTCATTAAAGTGTGATGCTGCTGCTGCCTCTATGGAACACTGCCTCTTAACGAAAGTTCATCACCAAGGATCTCTGGCGGGTAGGGGGTCTATTTCTCTACCTCTTTCTCCCCCTCCTCTCTCTCTCTCTCTCTCTCTCTCTCTCTCTGCTATCTCTCTTACACCCCTTGGTCTGTTTCACCAATGCACTCAAAGTCCTCTTTGTGATCATGATGTTTCCTTGTTACTTTACAGAAGTGAAGGCTATACGTGCTATTATAATACACTTCTCCATATCAACCATAAATACACCATCTGACCTCAATCTTGCACGTGTAATCTTAACCAGCGGGCAGGCAGGATCCTCTCCAAATTACATTTGTTTGAGGAAGTTTTCAGAATATCTATTTACATAAAATGTCATTTGATAATGAATTCATAACACGTGTTTTTAGTGAAAATACACTTCCCACTCTTTGTTTGGCTGGTTGGACAAATACAGTACTATAGGCCTAATGCTTTGGCAGATAACAATCCCATTATTTTACAAACTATTACAGCGATATGTGAAATAAGACAAAGTGCAACTGCATTTACCAAAGGCAAATCGGAGAAAAATCTACGATGTAAATACATACAGGTGTCCCCGAACAAGGCAATTAACCCATTGTTCCTAGGCCGTCTTTGAAAATAATAATTTGTTCTTAACTGACTTGCCTAGTTAAATAAAGGTAAAATAAAATTAAAACAATTAAAAAAACAGATACTCCTTTTTAAATAGACCACACGACTCCACAGAGCTTCAAACCAAACCAGCTATAGGCCTAAACTGTAAAGAAAATGTCCAATACAACACATTAGATGTGCTGCTATTGAACAATTGCTCGGCTTTCGGTGCCACGCGGGATCTGGTCACCGGCTTGCCCTATTGATCGGTTTTCATCCAGACGGATTCACTTCGTCCTAAGATATACTGCTCATTGCTGGGGGAGTTTGGACAGAAAGATTGAATTGCACCGTCGAGACCACCCTCGATGGGAGAAAAAGTTTGTCAAACTCTGGGCTGTAGGCCCTATAGGCTCCTGTTCTGCAGTGCAGTTCGTAGATGGAAAACATACATTGATAGCAATACCTTGAGAGTTCATCAGGACTTTGAAGATGCTTTAGAAATATTTGACCTCCGTAATTTGAGGCATAAGGATGTGTTTAAAACACTCACAAAGGAAATGTAGCCTAGGCATACTGTTAAATAGTCATACATATGTTCTCCCGTATAACAGCCAATGGAAGTCAATTATACAGTATATAATAAAGTCAAAAAATTAAATGTAGGCCAGTCGTTGAGGCCTAAACATGGAGAGACGAAAGCACTGCTGCTATAATTGTGATTTGTACATTTCTTGATGAAATTTGCAAGGATGTTTCCCAATTTTATATATTTTCCAGATGTTTGACGGTGACATAATACTATTTTACGTTTTCATTCAAAGGAATAGGCTTATAGGTTATGTAATTATTAATAAAGAAATAGTGTTTACCTGTTAATGGACGAGACGCTTGGAACCGTGTCGTTGTCACAGACGCCCTCAGCTAACAGTCTGTCTCTGATTTCCCACGCGAACATGGTCGGATTCTGGCGCTTGTAGTCCGCTATTTTATCCACAACCTTTGGAGTCGCCACTTTTGGTTTGGACCCCCCAATAACTCCTGGCTTTATACTTCCGGTCTCGTAGTATCTGCAACAATAATCAACAACGTATCGATCATGAAACATCTAGGCTATCTGTTGGATGGACAATTCTTCATTTTCTTGGCTAGAGTTGATTTAAATTAGCATTAGATTTGTGGATGTGTTCGAGTGTTATGCACCTTCTGCCCCCCAAATACTGTGTTGCGCCTACAGGGCATTCAACCCGCAAACATCTCCAAAATGTGCACATTGTCTTCTGAGGCAAACTTTATATATATATACTTTATAGCCTAGGCTATACTCTAACTCTGTGAGGTGGAGTGACTTAAAATCGTTTTGTAGGATCCAAAAAGAACAGCGAAGACTTATGATCAAATAATTTTGCTATTCCTTCCGGCTACAACCCATTACAATGGTGTCCAACTTTATTGTCTGTGCCAAAAAGACTAAGAAAATATTTAAAAAACATGCAATTAATTTCAAATGACATGCTACCAAGTGTTGCTATTTAACTCATTTAGACAAACATTCCAAGTGCATTAAAACAAAATACCTTTTAAAATCCTTTTGATAGCTGAAAAATATTTTTAAAAAACATTCAAATGTCGTACGGACACGAACCCAATACAATTCAGTTGTAATCTGATATAGCCTAAATTACGGGGATGCCAGTTTAGCTGTGTACAAACACATTACCGCTCCTCGTGATGACTAGGATTACGTCAGATATTGTTTTCTATATCCTCATTCTGTGTGTCTAATATACTGACGTGTTTCCACTCTTTTTTTTATCCGTGTTTTCTTATATTTTGGTCGAATCTGTTTTATTTGGGATCTGCCAATATGTAGGGATAAGAGTTGCAGGACAGGTGCATTTTTTAAATATATTTTTAAGAGTGCGTCTTTCTGTGTCATGATTGGTAGTTTTTCCACCGTCTTACCTGCCCAGTATTTTGCTGACACAGCCGTGGCTGACCCGTAGTTGTCTCGAAATGTCGCAGGGTCTCACTCCTTGGTGCGCGAGTTCTACGATTCTTGTCCTCACCACGTCAGGTAGGGGTCTGCCGTTGACAAACACCCCGCCTAGCTGGTTCACACCGCCGTGCCCTATATGGGAGACAACAACAGCACAGAAAACCATAACATTAAATACAGGGGTGTGGGAGATTTTGTAGGTTATAGTATCACCTCAGCTATAATGCATTGTATGGCATTAGAACGGTTCAATTGAAAATTTTAGACAAATCATATCTAAGCATCCGGTGTTGAATATGATTTGAATGGTCCAGTATCCCAGTGTGTATTTTAAGATGGACATGTGGTTGTGGGTTGGGGACAATAATCATTCTTTCCCAGGGACGTCATCAATTCATGTATTTTGGAATGTTTATCAACTCTGTTTGTAGGCTACTCTGAAGATGTGCGCGACAAGGTCACGTAGGCGCGAACTTTTAGGAGACAGTATCATATTATAGCCTACCATGAGCTACTATAACATATTATAGCCTACCATGAGCTACTATAACATATTATAGCCAACCATTAGCTACTATAACATATTATAGCCTACCATGAGCTACTATAACATATTATAGCCAACCATTAGCTACTATAACATATTATAGCCAACCATTAGCTACTATAACATATTATAGCCTACCATGAGCTACTATAACATATTATAGCCTACCATTAGCTACTATAACATATTTTAGCCTACCATTAGCTACTATAACATATTTGTACGTGAATAGTTGGTTGTCCATTATTGCTCCGCCATTGAATATCAGGCAAGAGTTTCCTGTAGGCTATCCAGTTCAATAGCAATGCTGTAATTTTACAATCCCCACAAAAATTAGGTAATTAACAATTTATAAACACATGCATCATTAGCATAAATGGTCTATATGATAGTTGGAATATTGTTCATGCTTTAATTAGACCGATTGTATTTTATAAAATGTTAACACTGCAGTGATAATACGTATCATCTCTCGTCTATATCGTTTAATACAAGGCGGGATATGTTTTCAACTCTGGCCCACGGCTCGGGTTGGCTATAGAGTTACACGCTCTTTCATTTTCTTTTCTCCGTAATTATAAATAATTAAGCGCTTTGATTACTCATATTACATATTATTTTGTAAATGAAGAAAAAAGGGGGGGGTAAATTATTCACAAGACTGAGCAAAACAACATCTAACTCCATCCATTATTTCACCTGCACAACAACAATAGGCCTTTCAATATCATGTCAAGTAAATTTGTAACAATATTATATTAAATTAAGATACTGTTTATTTTAATTTGTATATTGTTTAAGTGTTATTTGGTAAATCAATAAATTGGTGCCTATTAGAATATTGGCCTAATAAATTGGCACGGACCTGTCAATGACTCTTATTAACCTGGTGACAGGTTTACTAATTCCAATGTGACGTGTTTTGTTCTTCTATTTTTTCCTAATTTGTTAAGGCTACACAAAACGTAGGCCTTTTTAGGAGTTTATTATGCACAATTGAGAAAAATACAATCAAAATAATATATTAGATGAACGTGCGCCGGTCTGTAAATAAGCACATATTATAAACGCAATGTTTTCAGTTAAAAAAAAATAGTTTAAAATGTGTCTTTGAAATATTAACATTCCCATCGAACTTCATTGGATGTGCTTGTTCCCAACGCCACTGTAATTCAGGCTACATGAAAACGCTGCTGTGTTTTTGTTTGTCGGTTGTCATATGCAACAACATGCAGACGGTGTTGCATTGTCAGTGAAATGAGTGCATCGCTGTCAACGATCATATTCGCTAGGCTATTGGCCTATTTATAATCATTATCTGTTTTCACAGGCTCAGTTTTCGTTGCAAACACAACAATATCTGAAAAACTCATTATCTACTTACGGTGCATCGCTGAGAACGGGTCTACTTTGCAGTGAATATCCATCGGATAGCAAAGGAAAGACGGGTAATCAATGGAAGTCGCCGTTTCGCCTTTGTAATGCAGATAAAAATGGGAAGAAACGGAAAAACTTTATTCGATTAAAGATTTCTCTTTTCCCTCCACTCAGTCAATGAGAGGGTTTAACTTGTTCTAAAAGTTGCGGTCGTGGTAACAGTCCGTGCCGAGAATAGAGGCTACTGCTGCTCAGGTGCAGAACATGACCGACGCTTGGTTCATCAACGTGGAAATGTTTTTCAGTTTGAGTTGGATTTTCAAAACCTGGAATGATGAGATGATTTTTCTCAGAACATGATGACGAATAGGACAAACCTTTACGTCTAAAACCGTTCGTGACAGTCCTGTGGTAAATAGATAGATCCTAGTTCCGGCCTTGATTTGCTGCTTGGTTGCGGTGGGTAGAACGCTCAGATACGCATAGACATGACAGAAGAAACATGGACACTGTGGGGAGTCTGGTGCCCTGGTACCTTCCCCTTTTCCTTGACTCTAAAATGGGGTGGATGCGTTAGCCTGAATCTTTGGGTTGAGAATGAAGCCCCTCGCCGTGTGTGCGTTTCTAAAAGCAAGCTGCCTGCCCCCCTCCCCTACGCGGACCCCCTTGCTTATGGATGAGTTGTCAGACAAAGGCAATAGATTCCAACACTTTGTGATTCGCCAACGCAAAAACCTGGAGCCCAAACGAGGAGGTCCCAGGGTCTGACACACCGAAAGGGGAGGGAAAATAAACAAGGAATTGACTCGGAGTTTTAAGATCAGAGTTTCCAGACATTAGATCGGGACGAGGGGTAAATGAAAGCCATTTTTGACTTTATCAATATCTAGAGTTTATCTTATTAGATGAATAACGGACTGAGATAGGAATAGACTAACATTTGGGTGAACATACTATCGCTAGACATTTTACAAGTTGACATAACTGTACAAATAGCCTAACGCATATTTCCTGGCTTGGTAAATCATTATTTTCTTGTTGAGATTATGTTATGTAGGCTGCTGGAATGCATCGTTGTTCTAGTCTACTTAATGACGCTAATGCTTCATGCGTGTATATTCTAAGTATTTGACATGTTTTGCTATGTAAGGCCTACAGCTCAAATGCGATTGTTTTGCACGTTGTTTACATGTAAACAAACGCTGCATGTCTTATGTATATAGGTTTAACTTACTATGTGAAGTATAACGAGAAGGGGCTTGAAGAGGGGAATGGAAGGCTCTGGACAATCGGTCATCGATACATTGACCTTTTATGTTATTTTATTGATTGGGTGATGATGACCAGCTTCCTGTGATGGATGTACAGCCTGCGCTGACTGGGCCGAGGGGCTGGTAGTAGTATAGGGGCTGGAGGTGAGATTGGACAGGGGAGGAGTGTCGGTGGTTGGCAGTGAGTGTGAACACAACCCGCAGTGCTCTCCTCCACACCTTCTGTAGATGGCGCTCACAGGTTTCATTTGTCTAAACCGTTTAAACCGACCGTATACTTCTGCTGTCAAAAGAAGTTACAACTCCGGTTGCAAGTCAAACCTTGGATGCTCGGTGTTCATGGGATTAGTGATGACAGTAATATGAATATTGATCAGATTCGATAAATAGGCCTACATGTCAGTGATTGCATGGATTCAATTTCACTGCCAATGTAGAATTGTAATGGGTCAAAAAGCCTAGTGCTTGTTATACCACCGGCCATATTATTACAACCAAATGAATCATTGAAATAAAACAGAATCAGTTCAGGTAGCCTACCAAACAGAATGTACTCTTTTTTCTGACACAAAATCATTCAACTTTTTTTTTGGGGGGGGGGGGGGGGGGTCTTATTTCAGATGTATTTATTATTTATTATTGATATCAAATTATTTTAGTTGATTTAATTAGATACATGAAATAGTTCAAGTGTAGGCTATGGGCTAGGTCTACAGAGCCACCATCATCCTGCGAAAAGTTGAAAGGTAATATTAATTTAAAGAATATCAATATTGATCATGATAATATATTAACCATAACAAACAATATTGATTATTCTTGTTCTTATTCCAGTACATAATTAACAGCAAAAATATAATTAACACAAAAATTATTGTTAGAGTTAAGTTACATGAATTCGTTTTTTATAGACCCATAGGCTATAAATGTGAATGTCTCCAACGTCTTCAATCGACATGTTGTTTAAGGCCAGTAATGGAGGGAGACCCTGACGAAGGTCCAACGTTGGATGAGAGCCGCGTGCCTGGTGGCACTTGATATTTTTGGGGGGGGTTTGTATTTTTTGGGGGGGACATCTCTGAGGAACATAGGCGGCTACATCTATTGCTCTGCCTTCTGGTCAGGTTAGGGGATAATTTCTCTTATAGGCCCTACTGTTTTTGGAGTGAGCTTCTGGTACAATATGTAGCACTATAGGGTGTAATTTCACACTCCACTGCACATTTCCCCTAAAGCTAAGTTTTTTTTTCTTCTACAAGACCCCCCAATTCTTTTCCGCTGCCCTTGTGCTCTGCGCGATTTGGTCTCCAAGTGCAAAAAAATTAGGCGTTAATGTTTCCCCCCCCCCCCCCCCCCCCCTCCCCATTAGGGGACCAAGTATGAAAATAATTGTAAACACCGCATATGGTAAATGAATACAAAGATGCTGACTATGTTTATGTTCATTGTCCTATCACTTGAATAGCACAGGGCGCGTGTGTGGCGTGTTTGACCCTCTGTTCGGTTCCTTGGCTCGTATCACCCCTCTTTTTAGAGAGAGAGAGGCCGTTCTATTCAGCCCCTACACAGGGTCAGATCCGATTTAAAAGCGATTCAGTGGAAATTAAACAAGACGATGGCTGAATAAATTGAAGTTCCGGTCGCTGCAATTTATAGCAGACCCAAAGCAAGTTGTGTTCACACGGTGGGCTTTAAGAAGACATTGACTTACAAAGTTTCATATTTTTGTGGTTCACTTGGATTATTTACATGATGTGCATAACCACAATTTTATTTATGAGCACGCGAGTCCAAGAGTGGCTGTAGATGATTCATTTCTACAAGCCCTGAACTGTACATAACCTACAGTAGGCTAGAACAGCCAACTGACAGGGTGTAGGCCAGAAAGTGAATTATTTACGATAAATAGGCCCACATCGGGATGGACGCCAATAGTTTTTTTTTGTTGGGGGGGGGACATGTTTTGGGACACCAGTGACCACACCCATGAAAATTGGTTTAATATATTGACAGAGAGCAATTTATCTTTCGCTCAGTTTGATAATAGCCTGTGTAGTCTATAAGTGTCATGGAGAGGGCAAGGCAGAGGAGAGGAGGAGAGGAACCGTACAGAACTAGGAGCTCCGCCCGCAGGATACACGATAGGTCATGCTAGAAAAACCGTTGAATACACGATAGGTCCCGCAAGAAAAAACGTGTAATATTGTCAGCGATAACAGAGTTTAGTAGTAGCGAGACAGTGAGTAGTAACGAACTTTATTTCGAAGAAGATAATGTTTTTTTTTTTCAGTTGTCTGTTGCTGCTGCTTTGCCTCTAGTCTCGTTTACCTTCGTATTGTTATGACAACGTCACCCAATCGATGTGACTTTCACTTCTAGCTGCCTGCGGTCGACTGTCTTCAGTTAGGACCTGAGATCACTGCTTGGCTTTTAGTCGAACATGTATCCTTTGGATCTCATGGGGGAGTTAAAATAATAAATCATTTCATTTCAATGAGCTGCTAGCCAAATGTGTATTGTTATATTGCATTGAACATCTTATAATGTTTGTAAAATAAAAAAAATCCAATAAATAAATAATATATTTCGAAAGCTATAGGCCTATTGTTTGACACTATACATTGGCGGTTTGGTGTTGAGAATTGATTTTTTCTTTACATAAAACTTCCATATTTCAAATTGAATGAAATGCAGTTATTGTATGGTCATAAAAACACATAATTGCCACTATATGATAGGCTGAGTAATTATGTCATTTCACATTAAACTCCTCTTCTGAATGATTTATTTTCACCAACTTGATTATTGAATAATTCAAAATGATCATATAAATATTAAAATGAGTTTTGACTAATACTGAACTGTTGAAAATGAACGTTACTATTCCTATCACGTCCGTATGTTTGTCACATGTCAACCAAGTAGGTCTTGCAGCGCGTCAAAACGTTATTGAAAGCTGAGACAATAAAGCGAAGGACGTTGAGGAACCCCAGTCTACTGCACGCGCCCTCCCGAACGTCCCTTCTCTCTGTCAAATTCTGAGCTATCTTCCAACTATAGCCTTCACGATAACATTATATTAGTCTACAAGGTGAAACTCCATGCAGGAACAACCCCCCCCCCCAAAAAAAATAAATAATAACTCTCGTCACATTTGAAGGCCTCACTTCAATTAGACACAAAAACCAATACATTTTTGCAGAATGCTAAGAGAGAGTTATTTGGAGTATTGAATTTCGAAAAGGTCTTACCCCCAGCTCAGTTCAATTAGCTCCATGCACGCGACTTTAAATAGCTGCTTAGTCGCGAGCAGAGCGTCCGATGGAACAGATGGCGCACCAATTTGATTCCATCCTCCAACACCATCCAAAGATTGATTTTGCACTTGCTTTTAATTTTACCATAATTAATTAGATCATTACAACTGTTTTCCATTGATTTTCCCATTTAAATTCAAAATTAAAAGGTGAATTAGTATGTGATCTATGTTTTCTATTAACCGTATGAGACAACAATATAGAACAAATGTTCACCAAAATGGATATGCAAAACCTCCCAGTATGTCTAAGCACTATGCAACGCATCGCAGTAAAAAATAGATACATTTTCTGGCATCGAAGATGTTTTAAAATGTCTATACAATTCTGAATTAAACGCATCAAATGTATCGAAATTACATATATTTTTAAATGATATACAATTTGAAGCTGATCAACCAACACACACACACACACACACACACACACACACACACACACACACACACACACACACACACACACACACACACACACACACACACACACAGACACCGTTTGAAAAGTTATCAAATTTGTCCGTTTTAGATTGGATAATCCAGGGCGCACCACACAGCCTTCCCACCGTAAAGGCGTTGTAACCTCTAACCTGGTTTTAACAGGAGGGCTTATCAATAACACTAAGGATATGATTCTCTCTGGATCCATTTCATCTACCTCTTCACTTTCAGAATGTCACGAGACACACTCCTATCTGTAAAGTGAACTATTATCACCAATATACATTAACGGTTGGTTTTGCGTTAACTGGAAACGTGACGGGTAGACTATTAGACTAACGACAGAGTCTATGATGAGGTTGGCTTGACATTGCTTAGCAACAGTGACATGGCCTTGTTTCAGAACAGACGCCAAAGTAAACCTACAAATGTCATGTCTGGGGCAAAAAAAAAAGAAAAGACATTGGTTTAACGAATTGTACGTGATTCCAACAGCTCAGAGATATCATTTTTGGCCACTGGTCCGGAGCTCTGTTTGCAGGCTAATCCACCTGCCCGACCCGGACTCTGAGCTTCCTCTCCGGCTTGGCGTCTTCAATATCCTAGATGGTTCCCCTGTATTGGTGGTAGACCGACCCCAACCACATCAAAGGATATTCTGAACATTGCAATGCAGACAAGACACACGAATGATGATTGTACAAGATAGGCAGGCCTATTTTAGACTACGCATCATTTTTTGGGGACACATTTTTTTCGTAAAGAGGTTCAGATTTACAGTTCCACCTTGATTCCTCATTACAGGCTACTGTGTGGAATATTATTTCTTTGTAGGCCTATACTTTGGAACCGGAAGCAACGAAATATGTCGATTCAAGTATTGCTCTTGGATGACTGCAGCCTCATTTAATGTTACTGTCTTTCATATGAAATCATGAAAAATTAAGAATAGAAATAAAAGTCAATGTAAAAGTTTTACAACTGTTAGGTCCATATTTCAGATGATAAAATCCACATAGCATAAAGACTTGATTTTGAGTATCGCTGTATCTTTGAGTAGAGCTGTAAAAATGCGACACATTTAAATTCATATATTAGGAACCATTTATTTATTCTGAATTCAATTGTGAGATACTTACTTCTAAGATGACAGCTAGCATTACATTCATCTCATGTCGGTTTGTCCCCGCTCTCCCTCTCTTTCGCTCTCTGCCCCCGTCTCCACACACACACACACACACACACACACACACACACACACACACACACACACACACACACACACACACACACACACACACACACACACACACACACACACACACACACACACACACACACACACACACACACCGAATAGGGTTCATTTATTCGTAGCCTACCATTGGGCTGTAAGTGAAAAATCCAACTGCAAGTGAAAGAGGATTCAGGTTAGATGACTTTGATTAGTATACACTTTGTTCAATTACTTTGTTAAATGACTTTCCATACCCTGAGTACAAAAGCAGTCAGACTGTGGAGTTTCTGAGCTCTCTATGCCCCGGGTACCACAAATGATTAACCAAAATTAACATCTTCTGATTTGCATTTTAAATGTGAAACGCGAAAACAATGCATAGCCCGTACATAGCCTATTACTTCCATTCTGATAAGGCTTAAATTGATTATAAGTATAATAAATGATATTGTATTATTATTATTATTTAGTATTATTATTGTTATAATTATAATAATAATAATTCTTATTTGACTCTCTTTTTACATGTAGACCTATACACATTGTTTTGCCACACATGGAGATAGGCCATACAGGTTGAGTACTTATAACGATGGCAATTAGTTTTACCAGAAGGGTCACTCCAGTTCATAAGTATTGACCCTGCTTACTCTAGTCTACCACAAGACAGTTAGAATAATTTGAACCTTGTTCAGTTTTTTATACCAATAGAAAATAAACTAAAAAAATAAAAATCATGAAAAAAGTCAAAAAGAAATAAAAAGTGTGGTATGGACGTTTGAAACTCTGAAACGGGGGCACCTTTAACCTCCTGTGATGTTCTATACTGGAAATGTTGAGTGAGGTCATCATCATCATCATCATCATCATCATCATCATCATCATCATCATCATCAGTAAATGATGATACAGTGGCCCATATACTGAAATTATTCTTATATATGGTAATCAATCAATCAATCAATCAATCAAATCAATCAAATGCATTTATAAAGCTCTTCTTACATCAGCTGATATCTCAAAGTGCTGTACAGAAACCCAGCCTAAATCCCCAAACAGCAAGCAATGCAGGTGTAGAAGCACGGTGGCTAGGAAAAACTCCCTAGAAATGCCAGAACCTAGGAAGAAACCTAGAGAGGAACCAGGCTATGAGGGGTGGCCAGTCCTCTTCTGGCTGTGCCGGGTGGAGATTATAACAGAACATGGCCAAGATGTTGAAACGTTCATAGATGACCAGCAGGGTCAGATAATAATAATCACAGTGGTTGTAGAGGGTGCAACAAGTCAACACCTCAGGTGATATAGAAAGACCTCACCTTTTTGTCACCTGTTCCTGAACAACTTTTCAAACACTCTTCTCTTTTTCTCTCTCTTCTTCTTTTCTTAGTACGGTGAAGAACTTACTGCAGACTGATCTGCCAATCGAATGCTACGAAGGCCCATCTACCTCACCATAATAACAGGGACACATTTGTTAAATCGCTCTTGAATTAAAAACACTGGAGAATAAAACATGTTCATTAAAGATGTAAAAATGCACCCTTGCACTTCAGACGATATGCAGATTGGAGGGTAATTGTTAAATGTGCCCTGCAGTGCTGGATTAAAAATAGGACGGTGTTCAGCTCGTGTCATTTTGGAAATATTCTTCACATTATAGCACTGTTCTGGGAACAGGGGCGAAGTTTCCCTCCCCCTCCCCCCCATTCACACTTTCCACATGAATAATCAAATGTGTGCCCGTAAGTTCACAAAGACTACTGAAAGAAAGGCGTTCTAATGAGTTGGTTTTGTATAATATAGGCCATTATTCAAACCAATTGTGAATACATTGAATTGTCCCACCACCTTACCTTACTGATAGATGGATAAAGGGTTTTTCATGTGTTCATATTGGCACATGAATGTAAACATATTATGTGAAAAATAATAACTGAAAGGAAAATAAGTACAATTGTACCATTGTGCAAAATCTCATTTCAGGCAGTAGCCTAAAAATGATTGATCATATCTTTGCATTTAAGTAGCCCTACTGTATATAACATGACTATGTCTAAGCATTCATTAATGAAATCAAAGTAAAGTTTGTCAGAAATTCTAAGAAATAAATGACGTATTGAAAGAGTGCTCTTAGTGCTGCGGTTAGTGAGAATGGAAGAGGAGACAATATTTCAGCGAGCTATTTAACACATATGGTCCTGATCTGCTCCTACGTTCTAAGGCTGCCTCTGGTCCCATGTCTTTATAATCAGTGTGTGTGTGTGTGTGTGTGTGTGTGTGTGTGTGTGTGTGGTGTGTGTGTGTGTGTGTGTGTGTGTGTGTGTGTGTGTGTGTGTGTGTGTGTGTGTGTGTGTGTGGGGGGGATGTGTGCCCCAGGCTGCCCAGAGGTGGCCACCCAGCTGCCTCTTGCTAAAGCAGACAGTGAACAGCTTCCCATCATGTCAGCAATATGGGAACCGGAGCTTCTGTCCGGTGGGCCTGTGACATGTGTTAGCCTATGGCACGTCTCTTGTGAATAGATTATCTTTGTTGTGAATGGATTATCTTTGTTGTGAATGGATTATCTTTGTTGTGAATGGATTATCTTTGTATTTCCTGGTGCCATAATGAACTGATTTTGCAAATATCAGTATGTTTCTATTTCTTCCGTATGATGTTAATTCCACTTCACATTTTTAACATGTTGGTATGATGTTAATTCCACTTCACATATTTAACATGTTGGTATGTTTATTCCACTTCACATATTTAACATGTTGGTATGATGTTTATTCTACTCCACATGTTTAACATATTGGTATGATGTTTATTCTACTTCACATATTTAACATGTTGGTATGATGTTTATTCCACTTCACATATTTAACATGTTGGTATGATGTTTATTCCACTTCACATATTTAACATGTTGGTATGATGTTTATTCCACTTCACATATTTAACATGTTGGTATGATGTTTATTCCACTTCACATATTTAACATGTTGGTATGATGTTTATTCCACTTCACATATTTAACATGTTGGTATGATATTTATTCCACTTCACATATTTAACATGTTGGTATGATGTTTATTCCACTTCATATATTTAACATGTTGTTACAGTATGATGTTAATTCCACTTCACATATTTAACATGTTGGTATGATGTTTATTCCACTTCACATATTTAACATGTTGGTATGATGTTTATTCTACTCCACATGTTTAACATATTGGTATGATGTTTATTCTACTTCACATATTTAACATGTTGGTATGATGTTTATTCCACTTCACATATTTAACATGTTGGTAGAGTATCCCCCGGGCATGTGTACCACTTCCACTGTGGGGGGCACCACTATTTAACATGTTGGTATGATCTTTATTCCCCTTCACATATTTAACATGTTGGTATGATGTTTATTCCACTTCACATATTTAACATGTTGGTATGATGTTTATTCCACTTCACATATTTAACATGTTGGTATGATGTTTATTCCGCTTCACATATTTAACATGTTGGTATGATGTATATTAGTTAGTTGTTCTTATATGCAATGATTATTCAATGTGTCGTTTCGATGTTCCCTTTGTATTGGAAGTGAACGTCACATTCACATACAGTTCCTTGTTCAGGTTGTCTGGGATGTTTGGAGGTCTTTGTTTACTTGGTATTGGAAATGATATATTGTGTCTGTGTTTGTGTGTGTGTGTTTGGTTACATAGTTGAGCGTGTGTGTGTGTGTGTGTGTGTGTGTGTGTGTGTGTGTGTGTGTGTGTGTGTGTGTGTGTGTGTGTGTGTGTGTGTGTGTGTGTGTGTGTGTGTGTGTGTGTGGGGGGGGGGGGGGGTATACACTTCTATTGCTCTCCCCTCCAGAAAATGTTCGGATGAGCAGTTTCCACATCAGCTCCTGATCACTTGTGTAAATGCTTCCTGTCACCTTCAGTGGTGTAATGATCATGAAGATCCTACCCTTGATCTATGGCAAGCCATAATGTAACCGAGGGCACTCCTCCCACATACTTCTCCCTGGTCCCGCATTCCAAATGACATCCTGCTCCATATGTAGTGCACTGCTTTTGACCAGAGCCATATGGGACACCTTGTGAGTCCTGGTGGAAAGTAGTGCACTGTGAAGGGAATAGGGTGCTATTTGGGATGCATTCTCTTGCTGGGAGCATGGAAGTAAGTCAAAGGAGGGATCCAAGTTAGATTGTTTAGTGGTCATTAGCAGCGAGTAGTGGGTGTTGTAATGGTGTGGGGCATTCCTCCTGTCATAACATCTGGCTGCTAAGGCTAGTAGTGGGGTTGTAATGGTGTGGGGGCGTTCCTCCTGTCATAACATCTGGCTGCTAAGGCTAGTGGTGGGGTTGTAATGGTGTGGGGGCGTTCCTCCTGTCATAACATCTGGCTGCTAAGGCTAGTAGTGGGGTTGTAATGGTGTGGGGGCGTTCCTCCTGTCATAACATCTGGCTGCTAAGGCTAGTAGTGGGGTTGTAATGGTGTGGGGGCGTTCCTCCTGTCATAACATCTGGCTGCTAAGGCTAGTGGTGGGGTTGTAATGGTGTGGGGGCGTTCCTCCTGTCATAACATCTGGCTGCTAAGGCTAGTAGTGGGGTTGTAATGGTGTGGGGGCGTTCCTCATGTCATAACATCTGGCTGCTAAGGCTAGTAGCGATAGAAGCCTCTGTGTGAATGTAGACTTAGATTCTGACTGAGAGATGGTGATGATTATCCTCCTAAGGCATTGTTTGGATTGTATTGTTTATAGTGTGTTAGTGTATAGTGTGTTAGTACATCGTGTGTTAGTGTATAGTGTGTTAGTGTATAGTGTGTTAGTACATAGTGTGTTAGTGTTTAGTGTGTTAGTGTATAGTGTGTTAGTGTATAGTGTGTTAGTACATAGTGTGTTAGTGTATAGTGTGTTAGTGTATAGTGTGTTAGTGTATAGTGTGTTAGTGTATAGTGCGTTAGTGTATAGTGTGTTAGTGTATAGTGTGTTAGTGTATAGTGTGTTAGTGTATAATTTGTTAGTGTATAGCGTGTTAGTGTTTAGTGTGTTAGTGTATAGTGTGTTAGTATATAGTGTGTTAGTGTATAGTGTGTTAGTGTATAGTGTGTTAGTGTATAGTGCGTTTGCGTATAGTGCATTTGCGTTAGTGTATAGTGTGTTAGTGTATAGTGTGTTAGTGTATAGTGTGTTAGTGTATAGTGTGTTAGTACATAGTGTGTTAGTGTATAGTGTGTTAGTGTATAGTGTGTTAGTCTATAATTTGTTAGTGTATAGTGTGTTAGTGTTTAGTGTGTTAGTGTATAGTGTGTTAGTGTATAGTGTGTTAGTGTATAGTGCGTTTGTGTATGGTGCATTTGCGTTAGTGTATAGTGTGTTAGTGTATAGTGCGTTAGTGTATAGTGTGTTAGTGTATAGTGTGTTAGTACATAGTGTGTTAGTGTATAGTGTGTTAGTGTATAGTGTGTTAGTGTATAATGTGTTAGTGTATAGTGTGTTAGTGTAAAGTGTGTTAGTACATAGTGTGTTAGTGTATAGTGTGTTAGTGTATAGTGCGTTTGCGTATAGTGCATTTGCGTTAGTGTATAGTGTGTTAGTGTATAGTGTGTTAGTGTATAGTGTGTTAGTGTATAGTGCGTTTGCGTTAGTGTATAGTGTGTTAGTGTATAGTGTGTTAGTGTATAGTGTGTTAGTACATAGTGTGTTAGTGTATAGTGTGTTAGTGTATAGTGTGTTAGTGTATAGTGTGTTAGTGTATAGTGTGTTAGTGTGTGGATGATTGTGTTAGTACATAGTGTGTTAGTGTATAGTGTGTTAGTGTATAGTGTGTTAGTGTATAGTGTGTTAGTACATCGTGTGTTAGTGTATAGTGTGTTAGTGTATAGTGTGTTAGTGTATAGTGTCTTAGTACATCGTGTGTTAGTGTATAGTGTGTTAGTGTATAGTGTGTTATTGTATATTGTGTTAGTACATAGTGAGTTAGTGTATAGTGTGTTAGTGTATAGTGTGTTATTGTATAGTGTGTTAGTGTATAGTGTGTTAGTGTATAGTGTGTTAGTGTATAGTGTGTTAGTACATAGTGTGTTAGTGTATTGTGTGTTAGTGTATAGTGTGTTAGTGTATAGTGTGTTAGTGTATAGTGTGTTAGTGTATAGTGTGTTAGTGTATAGTGTGTTAGTGTATAGTGTGTTAGTACATCGTGTGTTAGTGTATAGTGTGTTAGTACATAGTGTGTTAGTGTATAGTGTGTTAGTGTATAGTGTGTTAGTGTATAGTGTGTTAGTACATCGTGTGTTAGTGTATAGTGTGTTAGTGTATAGTGTGTTAGTGTATAGTGTGTTATTGTATAGTGTGTTAGTACATAGTGTGTTAGTACATAGTGTGTTAGTGTATAGTGTGTTAGTACATCGTGTGTTAGTGTATAGTGTGTTAGTGTATAGTGTGTTAGTGTATAGTGTGTTAGTGTATAGTGTGTTAGTACATCGTGTGTTAGTGTATAGTGTGTTAGTGTATAGTGTGTTAGTACATCGTGTGTTAGTGTATAGTGTGTTAGTGTATAGTGTGTTAGTACATAGTGTGTTAGTGTATAGTGTGTTAGTGTATAGTGTGTTAGTACATTCCACCCGTACATTTAGGAGTTGATAGCTGTGTGTGTGTGTGTGTGTGTGTGTTATGGTCTTCATGGTCTAGTCTCTTTTAATGCGCTGTACTCTAGCTACCATCCTGTTGTCATTCAAGCAGGCTGTCATCTGAAGATCCTCTAAGCTATACTCTACCTGTTGGAAGTCAGGTACGTCTATATGGGCAAATTAGGGGTTGTGTAATTTCAGTAACGTTCCCTAAACCCAACCAGTAATCCTGGAAAACATGTGCCAAAACCTTTCTGGTCTATAGGGCGAGCGTTCAATGTTTCTTGTTTATCTGGAAAAGAAAGTAGAACGAGTGGCCACGACAAAGATACTAGTTGAAATGTAATTTAGTCTGTACAATCTGGTTTTGCACAACGTTGTTTACGATCAGGGCCATGCCAGCTTTTCATATTTAAACGAGCAAAGGTTTAATTACCAAATGATGACAGTATCATATGGTGCCATGATGGCACAGGGTGCCTAATGAACGCAGAGAAGAGAGGGATGCGTGAGAGAGAGAAACAAGGGATGAGTGGAACGAGTGCACGATGCCACAACACTGAGAGACAGTGGGACACAGAACCAAAAACTAAAAAAACCCAGAGACACAGAGACATTAGAATATCTGTATTTTGCAATTCACTAATGTTCAATGGTTGCTCATGGATTAAGAATGTTAAACTATTGTGTGGCAGATGGAGGGAGTGAGGAAGGGAGAGAGAGAGAGAGAGAGAGAGAGAGATGGAGAGAAGGCTGGAGGGAGGAAAGAGGGAGGGAGAGAGAGATGGAGGGAGAGAGGGAGGGATGGAGGGAGGGAAGGAGGGAGGGAGAGAGAATGAGGGAGGGAGAGTGAGACAGAAAGAGGGAGGGAGAATGAGGGAGGGGGGGGAGAGAGAGATGGAGGGAGGGGGGAGAATGAGGGAGAGAGATGAAGGGGGGGCGTCTAAGCAGCATATTTACATCTGTATATCAGCGATGGGTTGGATAATAAGAGAGAGAAAAAATCAACTGTCTGCATACTCCCCTGCTCTCTCTCTCTCTCCTTCTCTCTCTCTCTATCTCGCTCTCTCTCTCCCCCTTCTCTCTCTCCCCCTTCTCTCTTTCTCTCTCTTCTCTCCCCCTTCTCTCTCTCCCCCCTTCTCTCTCTCTCTCTCTCTCCCCTCTCTCTCTCTCTCTCTCTCTCTCTCTCTCTCTCTCTCTCTCCCCTTCTCTCTCCCCTTCTCTCTTTCTCTCTCTTCTCTCCCCCTTCTCTCTCTCCCCCTTCTCTCTCTCTCTCCCCTTCTCTCTCTCTCTCTCTCTCTCTCTCTCTCTCTCTCTCTCTCTCTCTCTCTCTCTCTCTCTCTCTCGCTCTCTCTCTCTCTCTCTCTCTCTCTCTCTCTCTCTCTCTCTCTCTCTCTCCTCTCTCCCCTTTCTCTCTCTCCCCTTCTCTCTCTCTCTCTCTCTCTCTCTCTCTCCCTCTCTCTCTCTCTCACTGTCTCTCTCAGGGCATGGCATCCATTACATTATTTTCCCACTAGCACAAACATTAAAGGAGGCCTCTCCCATCTCCTCCATTTTTTAAAGACGCATTTAAATTTGCCTGGACAGCTTGTTAGATGGTGGGAGCTTTGTACACAGCTTGTTCTATCTATCCTGATAGAATGGGAAGACAGTTGGGAGAGCGCCGGGTCTTGAACAGCTCACACATCACAGTTAATTTCGGCCGGGTGTGACGTGATGCGCGCTACTGAAATATTGCAGAGAAGTAATATCAGTTAGTGGGCCGCCAAAAGAATATCCATGCTTAACCAGGCATGAAACCTGGCTGAATTACACCATATTTATACTTCTCTCAGATCAGTGCTTTGTCATTAAAATTAGCTTTACGTGCCAAATGCTACCGTATTACCTTTTTTACTGCACTAGTTTTGACCAGTGCCCTATGGACCCTAGTGCACTTGGTAGGGAATAGGGTGCCATATGGGATGCGGAGTAGGTCTGGTAACCTGCACTTTTTTATGGATCTTGTTTAATGATGCACTTCTATGCAATATCACTGCTGCAATGCAATGCACACCACAAAGGTATAGGGCACATTTCATTCTACTGCAATGTAATTAACTAGGATACAACACAATCCTTAATGAAATGAAACTAGGATACAACACAATCCTTAATGAAATGAAACTAGGATACAACACAATCCTTAATGAAATGAAACTAGGATACAACACAATCCTTAATGAAATGAAACTAGGATACAACACACTCCTTAATGAAATGAAACTAGGATACAACACAATCCTTAATGAAATGAAACTAGGATACAACACAATCCTTAATGAAATGAAACTAGGATACAACACAATCCTTAATGAAATGAAACTAGGATACAACACACTCCTTAATGAAATGAAACTAGGATACAACACCATCCTTAATGAAATGAAACTAGGATACAACACAATCCTTAATGAAATGAAACTAGGATACAACACAATCCTTAATGAAATGAAACTAGGATACAACACAATCCTTAATGAAATGAAACTAGGATACAACACACTCCTTAATGAAATGAAACTAGGATACAACACAATCCTTAATGAAATGAAACTAGGATACAACACACTCCTTAATGAAATGAATCTAGGATACAACACACTCCTTAATGAAATGAAACTAGGATACAACACAAACCTTAATGAAATGAAACTAGTACACAAGGCAAACCTTCAACCTTGAACTATAGTCAGGATATTGTTTTTGAATTTAAACAAATGTAGCTGTATGCTTGACAGATGTATACATGCTTACAATAAACATTTAGGGCTGGTTTGCCATGCACAGATCAAGCCTAGTACTGGACAAAAAAATCATTGTTCAATGGTGAATCTCCATAGGTTTTAAGTTCAGCACTACACTCAACCTGTGTTCTGGGAATCTGAACAGTGTATTTCCTCAACCTTTCACATTGGTTATGACCAAGCAGGGCCTCTTCCTCTGCCCCATTCCACTAAGTAGTCCCCATCCAGTTGGTACAGAGGACTGTGGAGAGATAACCCCAACATTATGACTGGAGAGCTCTGTGTAGGCCCCCAGACCCAGCCAGCCAGTATAAGGGCCTCAGTCCTGTCCCGCTCTCTCTCTCTCTCTCTCTCTCTCTCTCTCTCTCTCTCTCTCTCTCTCTCTCTCTCTCTCTCTCTCTCTGTGTGTGTGTGTGTGTGTGTGTGTGTGTCAGAACAGAGTGGACTGTGGAGAGTTCACCCATTAGTAATTAAGTGCTGTTGTCACACTGTGATGTAATGAGTTTACTCTAGCCATCCATCCTGTGACACAGAAACCATGGAACCACTCAGGAGAGAGATCCCCTCCCACTAAATCACTATACTGACTCACTCACACCAAGCTGCCTGTCATGTGCTGTAATGACCACAAACCAACTAACAGCTAGTCAGGGCCTTGCACAGACCGTTGGTGGGGCAGGTGCTCAAAGTGAAAAAAGGACGCCACCCCCCCCAAAATAAAAATACAAATCTACCTTTATCCCGTTCATACTTTTGTACTGCTCCTGTTGTTAAATTCTCCATTATTTGTTTTAACATAAGCCCTAATGTTCTACAAAAACAAGTTCACTCATCACACATTGTAATCTAAGCCAGCAAGAAATAACACTGAGAGGGAGTTAGTTAAGTAGTTTTACTAGAACCTCTACTGGGGGTGGGCTGGATAACCTGTTCATCTCTAATGTAGGCTAGATGAATCAGCTAGTTAGATATATCAGCTGTTCATCTCTAATGTAGGCTAGATGAATCAGCTAGTTAGATATATCAGCTGTTCATCTCTAATGTAGGCTAGATGAATCAGCTAGTTAGATATATCAGCTGTTCATCTCTAATGTAGGCTAGATGAATCAGCTAGTTAGATATATCAGCTGTTCATCTCTAATGTAGGCTAGATGAATCAGCTAGTTAGATATATCAGCTGTTCATCTCTAATGTAGGCTAGATGAATCAGCTAGTTAGCTATATCAGCTGTTCATCTCTAATGTAGGCTAGATGAATCAGTTAGTTAGATATATCAGCTGTTCATCTCTAATGTAGGCTAGATGAATCAGTTAGTTAGATATATCAGCTGTTCATCTCTAATGTAGGCTAGATGAATCAGCTAGTTAGCTATATCAGCTGATCATCTTTAATGTAGGCTAGATGAATCAGCTAGTTAGCTATATCAGCTGTTCATCTCTAATGTAGGCTAGATGAATCAGCTAGTTAGATATATCAGCTGTTCATCTCTAATGTAGGCAAGATTAATCAGTTAGTTAGATATATCAGCTGTTCATCTCTAATGTAGGCTAGATGAATCAGTTAGTTAGATATATCAGCTGTTCATCTCTAATGTAGGCTAGATGAATCAGCTAGTTAGATATATCAGCTGTTCATCTCTAATGTAGGCTAGATGAATCAGCTAGTTAGATATGTCAGCTGTTCATCTCTAATGTAGGCTAGATGAATCAGCTAGTTAGATATATCAGCTGTTCATCTCTAATGTAGGCTAGATGAATCAGCTAGTTAGATATGTCAGCTGTTCATCTCTAATGTAGGCTAGATGAATCAGCTAGTTAGATATGTCAGCTGTTCATCTCTAATGTAGGCTAGATGAATCAACTAGTTAGATATGTCAGCTGTTTATCTCTAATGTAGGCTAGATGAATCAGCTAGTTAGATATGTCAGCTGTTTATCTCTAATGTAGGGTAGATGAATCAGCTAGTTAGATATATCAGCTGTTCATCTCTAATGTAGGCTAGATGAATCAGCTAGTTAGATATATCAGCTGTTCATCTCTAATGTAGAATAGATGAATCAGCTAGTTAGATATATCAGCTGTTCATCTCTAATGTAGGCTAGATGAATCAGCTAGTTAGATATATCAGCTGTTCATCTCTAATGTAGGCTAGATGAATCAGCTAGTTAGATATATCAGCTGTTCATCTCTAATGTAGGCTAGATGAATCAGCTAGTTAGATATATCAGCTGTTCATCTCTAATGTAGGCTAGATGAATCAGCTAGTTAGATATGTCAGCTGTTCATCTCTAATGTAGGCTAGATGAATCAGCTAGTTAGCTATATCAGCTGTTCATCTCTAATGTGGGCTAGATGAATCAGCTAGTTAGCTATATCAGCTGTTCATCTCTAATGTAGGCTAGATGAATCAGCTAGTTAGCTATATCAGCTGAACATCTCTAATGTAGGCTAGATGAATCAGCTAGTTAGCTATATCAGCTGTTCATCTCTAATGTAGGCTAGATGAATCAGCTAGTTAGCTATATCAGCTGTTCATCTCTAATGTAGGCTAGATGAATCAGCTAGTTAGCTATATCAGCTGTTCATCTCTAATGTAGGCTAGATGAATCAGCTAGTTAGCTATATCAGCTGATCATCGATAATGTAGGCTAGATGAATCAGCTAGTTAGCAAGGCTATGCTGTCAAAACAACCTATTCTTTACTTGATTTGAATTGTTCTGCTACTTATAAACAGTGGAAGGCAGTTGGCCCCTTCCCTGTCCCTGACCGTGAGACAACACATGCTAGTAACCTCCTACTGGTGCTATTCATTTGAAACTCACCGCTCGTCACCGGTGGGTAGCTCGATCATGCAACGAGGATGAGTTCTGCAACACTTCCGCACTCGCGGTGGCATAAGAGAGGGGCTAGGGGACTTTTTTCAAGATTTAAGATTCAGGAGTTGATGAGAATTCATCTACAGTTAAGGTCGGAAGTTTACATACACCTTTGCCAAATACATTTAAACTCAGTTTTTCACAAATCCTGACACTTAATACGAGTAAAAATTCCCTGTCTTAGGTCAGTTAGGATCACCAGTTTATTTTAAGAATGTTAAATGTCAGAATAATAGTAGAGAGAATAATTTATTTGAGCTTTTATTTCTTGCATCCCATTCCCAGTTGGTCAGACGTTCACATACACTCAAATAGTATTTGGTAGCATTGCCTTTAAATTGTTTAACTTGGGTCAAATGTTTCAGGTAGCCTTCCACAAGCTTCCCACAATAACTTGGGTGAATTTTGGCCCATTCCTCCTGACAGAGCTGGTGTACCTGAGTCATGTTTGTAGGTCCCCTTGCTCGCACATGCTTTTTCAGTTCTGCCCACAAATTTTCCATGGGATTGAGGTCAGGTCTTTGTGATGGCCTTTTCAATACCTTGACTTTGTTGTCCTTAAGCCATTTTGCCACAACTTTGGAAGTACGCTTGGGGTCATTGTCCATTTGGAAGACCCATTTGCAACCAAGCTTTAACTTCCTGACTGATGTCTTGAGATGTTACTTCTATATATCCACATAATTTTCCATCCTCATGATGCCATCGATTTTGTGAATTGCACCAGTCCTGCAGCAAAGCACCAAAACATGATGCTGCCACCCCCTTGCTTCACGGTTGGGATGGTGTTCTTCAGCTTGCAAGCCTCTCCCTTTTTCCTCCAAACATAACGATGGTCATTATGGCCAAACATTTCTGTTTTTGTTTCATCAGACCAGAGGACATTTCTCCAAAAAGTACGATCTTTTTCCCATGTGCAGTTGCAAACTGTAGTTGGGCTTTTTTATGGCGGTTTTGGAGCAGTGGCTTCTTCCTTGCTGAGCTGCCTTTCAAGTAATGTTGATATAGGACTCATTTTATTGTGGATATAGATACTTTTGTACCTGTTTCCTCCAGCATCTTCACAAGGTCCTTTGCTTTTGTTCTGGGATTGATTTGCACTTTTCGCACCAAAGTACGTTCATCTCTAGGAGACAGAATGCGTCTCCTTCCTGAGCGGTATGACGGCTGCGTGGTCCCATGGTGTTTATACTTACACACTATTGTTTGTACAGATGTACGTGGTACCTTCAGGCATTTGGAAATTGCTCCCAAGGATGAACCAGAATTGTGGAGGTTTACACATTTTTTTCTGAGGTCTTGGCTGATTTCTTTTGATTTCCCCATGATATAAAGCAAAGAGGCACTGAGTTTGAAGGTAGGCCTTGAAATACATCCACAGGTACACCTCCAATTGAATCAAATTATGTCAATTAGCCTATCAGAAGGTTCTAAAGCCATGACGTCATTTTCTGGAATTTTCCAAGCTGTTTTAAGGCACAGTCAATTTAGTGTATGTAAACTCCTGACCCACTGGAATTGTGATACAGTGAATTATAAGTGAAATAATCTGTCTGTAAACAATTGTTGGAATAATTACTTGTGTTTTGCACAAAGTAGATGTCCTAACCGACTTGCCAAAACTATATTTTATTAATAAGAAATTTGTGGAGTTGTTGAAAAATGAGTTTTAATGACTCCAACCTAAGTGTATGTAAACTTCCGACTTCAACTGTAGCTTGATAGGCAATACGTTGCAATTAAAGTAACAAGGGAGAAAAGAGACTCAAAATAAATTAAAAAGTCATTAGTAAAAAAAAAATGCCACCAATCAAAAAGCCACCCTTCGGGCTCTAAAGTCCCAAATACACCAGACTAACTAACAGCTAGGTAAAGTCCCAAATACACCAGACTAACTAACAGCTAGGTTAAGTTCCAAATACACCAGACTAACTAACAGCTAGGTTAAGTCCCAAATACACCAGACTAACTAACAGCTAGGTAAAGTCAAAAATACACCAGACTAACTAACAGCTAGGTAAAGTCCCAAATACACCAGATTAACTAACAGCTAGGTAAAGTCCAAAATACACCAGACTAACTAACAGCTAGGTAAAGTCCCAAATACACCAGATTAACTAACAGCTAGGTAAAGTCCCAAGTACACCAGATTAACTAACAACTAGGTAAAGTCCCAAATACACCAGATTAACTAACAGCTAGGTAAAGTCCCAAATACACCAGATTAACTAACAGCTAGGTAAAGTCCCAAGTACACCAGATTAACTAACAGCTAGGTAAAGTCCCAAGTACACCAGATTAACTAACAGCTAGGTAAAGTCCCAAATACACCAGATTAACTAACAACTAGGTAAAGTCCCAAATACACCAGATTAACTAACAGCTAGGTAAAGTCCCAAATACACCAGATTAACTAACAGCTAGGTAAAGTCCCAAGTACACCAGATTAACTAACAACTAGGTAAAGCCCCAAATACACCAGACTAACTAACAGCTAGGTAAAGTTGAAAATACACCAGACTAACTAACAGCTAGGTAAAGTCCCAAATACACCAGATTAACTAACAGCTAGGTAAAGTCCAAAATACACCAGACTAACTAACAGCTAGGTAAAGTCCCAAATACACCAGATTAACTAACAGCTAGGTAAAGTCCCAAGTACACCAGATTAACTAACAACTAGGTAAAGCCCCAAATACACCAGATTAACTAACAACTAGGTAAAGCCCCAAATACACCAGATTAACTAACAGCTAGGTAAAGTCCCAAGTACACCAGATTAACTAACAACTAGGTAAAGTCCCAAGTACACCAGATTAACTAACAGCTAGGTAAAGTCCCAAATACACCAGATTAACTAACAGCTAGGTAAAGTCCCAAATACACCAGATTAACTAACAGCTAGGTAAAGTCCCAAGTACACCAGATTAACTAACAACTAGGTAAAGCCCCAAATACACCAGACTAACTAACAGCTAGGTAAAGTTCAAAATACACCAGACTAACTAACAGCTAGGTAAAGTCCCAAATACACCAGATTAACTAACAGCTAGGTAAAGTCCAAAATACACCAGACTAACTAACAGCTAGGTAAAGTCCCAAGTACACCAGATTAACTAACAGCTAGGTAAAGTCCCAAATACACCAGATTAACTAACAACTAGGTAAAGTCCCAAATACACCAGATTAACTAACAGCTAGGTAAAGTCCCAAATACACCAGATTAACTAACAGCTAGGTAAAGTCCCAAGTACACCAGATTAACTAACAACTAGGTAAAGCCCCAAATACACCAGACTAACTAACAGCTAGGTAAAGTTCAAAATACACCAGACTAACTAACAGCTAGGTAAAGTCCCAAATACACCAGATTAACTAACAGCTAGGTAAAGTCCAAAATACACCAGACTAACTAACAGCTAGGTAAAGTCCCAAGTACACCAGATTAACTAACAACTAGGTAAAGCCCCAAATACACCAGACTAACTAACAGCTAGGTAAAGTCCCAAGTACACCAGATTAACTAACAGCTAGGTAAAGTCCCAAGTACACCAGATTAACTAACAACTAGGTAAAGCCCCAAATACACCAGATTAACTAACA
>NC_138291.1:110565000-110572500 GCF_965601325.2 Salmo salar | reverse complement strand
CCCTGGAACTGCCCCTGTATATAGCTACTGACCCTGGAACTGTCCCTGTATATAGTTACTGACCATGGAACTGACCCTGTATATAGCTACTGACCCTGGAACTGCCCCTGTATATAGCTACTGACCCTGGAACTGTCCCTGTGTATAACTACTGACCCTGGAACTGCCCCTGTATATAGCTACTGACCCTGGAACTGTCCCTGTAAATAGCTACTGACCCTGGAACTGACCCTGTATATAGCTACTGACCCTGGAACTGTCCCTGTATATAGCTACTGACCCTGGAACTGTCCCTGTATATAGCTACTGACCTTGGAACTGGCCCTGCATATAGCTACTGACCCTGGAACTGTCCCTGTATATAGCTACTGACCCTGGAACTGTCCCTGTATATAGATACTGACCCTGGAACTGTCCCTGTATGTAGCTGTCTTAGGTGATTGTGTTCTTCTTATTTCTATTTCTTGTGTGTTTTTGTTCTACTTGACTTTTTTATTTTTTATAGTACTACTGATATTGATTACGGCATTGTTGGGAAAGGGCAATCAAGAAAGGCATTTAACTGTACTTGTATACGTGACAATAAAAACTTGAAACTTGAATAGGAACAACTCTCGCTCACAATTAAAACGTTGATGCTTTCAGTGGTGAAAAAAAGAGCCCAAATGTCATACTTGAGCAAAAGTAAAGATAACTTAATATAAAAAGGATTCAAGTGAATGTGAAAGTCACCCAGTAAAATATTACTTGAGTAAAAGTCTAAAAGTATTTGGTTTTAAATATACTTAAGTATCAAAATTAAATGTAATTGCTAAAATATACTTAAGTATCAAAAATAAAAGTATGAATCATTGCAAATTCCTTATATTAAGCAAACAAGACGGCACCATTTTCTTGTTTTTATTTATTTATGGATAACCAGGGGCACACTCCAACACTCAGACATCATTTACAAAGGAAGCATGTGTTTAGTGAGTCCACCAGATCAGAGGCTGTAGGGATGACCAGGGATGTTCTCTGTTTAGTGAGTCCACCAGATCAGAGGCAGTAGGGATGACCAGGGATGTTCTCTGTTTAGTGAGTCCACCAGATCAGAGGCAGTAGGGATGACCAGGGATGTTCTCTGTTTAGTGAGTCCACCAGATCAGAGGCTGTAGGGATGACCAGGGATGTTCTCTGTTTAGTGAGTCCACCAGATCAGAGGCAGTAGGGATGACCAGGGATGTTCTCTGTTTAGTGAGTCCACCAGATCAGAGGCAGTAGGGATGACCAGGGATGTTCTCTGTTTAGTGAGTCCACCAGATCAGAGGCAGTAGGGATGACCAGGGATGTTCTCTGTTTAGTGAGTCCACCAGATCAGAGGCAGTAGGGATGACCAGGGATGTTCTCTGTTTAGTGAGTCCTCCAGATCAGAGGCAGTAGGGATGACCAGGGATGTTCTCTGTTTAGTGAGTCCACCAGATCAGAGGCAGTAGGGATGACCAGGGATGTTCTCTGTTTAGTGAGTCCACCAGATCAGAGGCAGTAGGGATGACCAGGGATGTTCTCTGTTTAGTGAGTCCTCCAGATCAGAGGCAGTAGGGATGACCAGAGATGTTCTCTGTTTAGTGACTCCACAAGATCAGTGGCAGTACGGGATGACCAGCGATGTTCTCTGTTTAGTGAGTCCACCAGATCAGTGGCAGTACGGGATGACCAGCGATGTTCTCTGTTTAGTGAGTCCACCAGATCAGAAGCAGTAGGGATGACCAGGGATGTTCTCTGTTTAGTGAGTCCTCCAGATCAGAGGCAGTAGGGATGACCAGAGATGTTCTCTGTTTAGTGAGTCCACCAGATCAGAGGCAGTAGGGATGACCAGCGATGTTCTCTGTTTAGTGAGTCCACCAGATCAGAGGCAGTAGGGATGACCAGGGATGTTCTCTTGATAAGTGTGTGAACCAGACCATTTTACTGTCCTGCTAAGCATTCAAAATGTAACGAGTACTTTTGGGTGTCAGAAGAAATGTAAGGATTAGAAAGTACATCATTTTCTTTAGGAATGTACTGAAGTGAAAGTAATCAAAAATATAAATAGTAAAGTAAAGTACAGATACCCCAAAAAATGACTTAAGTAGTACTTTCAAGTATTTTTACTAAAGTACTTTACACTACTGTATTCTTTATTTATCTAATTCAAGTTAATCATGACGTTTGGCATGGCCATGATCAGAATGAAAACAAAGAGGGGATTGACAAGTCAACATAGGAAACACAATTGTAACAGGAGTTTCGAACAGTCCAGTAGCCTTCCCCAGGACTCTGTCTCTCACTCTGTTAGAATAGTACAGTAGCCTTCCCCAGGACTCTGTCTCTCACTCTGTTAGAATAGTACAGTAGCCTTCCCCAGGACTCTGTCTCTCACTCTGTTAGAATAGTACAGTAGCCTTCCCCAGGACTGTCTCTCATGCCATTATAATAGTACAGTAGCCTTCCCCAGGACTCTGTCTCTCACTCCATTAGAATAGTCCAGTAGCCTTCCCCAGGACTCTGTCTCTCACTCTGTTAGAATAGTACAGTAGCCTTCCCCAGGACTCTGTCTCTCACTCCATTAGAATAGTACAGTAGCCTTCCCCAGGACTCTGTCTCTCACTCCATTAGAATAGTACAGTAGCCTTCCCCAGGACTCTGTCTCTCACTCTGTTAGAATAGTACAGTAGCCTTCCCCAGGACTCTGTCTCTCACTCCATTAGAATAGTACAGTAGCCTTCCCCAGGACTCTGTCTCTCACTCCATTAGAATAGTACAGTAGCCTTCCCCAGGACTCTGTCTCTCACTCTGTTAGAATAGTACAGTAGCCTTCCCCAGGACTCTGTCTCTCACTCCATTAGAATAGTACAGTAGCCTTCCCCAGGACTCTGTCTCTCACTCTGTTAGAATAGTACAGTAGCCTTCCCCAGGACTGTCTCTCACTCTGATAGAATAGTACAGTAGCCTTCCCCAGGACTCTGTCTCTCACTCCATTAGAATAGTACAGTAGCCTTCCCCAGGACTGTCTCTCACTCTGATAGAATAGTACAGTAGCCTTCCCCATGACTCTGTCTCTCACTCAGTTAGAATAGTACAGTAGCCTTCCCCAGGACTGTCTCTCACTCTGTTAGAATAGTACAGTAGCCTTCCCCAAGACTGTCTCTCACTCCATTAGAATAGTACAGTAGTCTTCCCCAGGACTCTGTCTCTCACTCCATTAGAATAGTACAGTAGCCTTCCCCAGGACTCTGTCTCTCACTTCATTAGAATAGTACAGTAGCCTTCCCCAGGACTCTGTCTCTCACTTCATTAGAATAGTACAGTAGCCTTCCCCAGGACTCTGTCTCTCACTCTGTTAGAATAGTACAGTAGCCTTCCCCAGGACTCTGTCTCTCACTCCATTAGAATAGTACAGTAGCCTTCCCCAGGACTGTCTCTCACTCTGATAGAATAGTACAGTAGCCTTCCCCATGACTCTGTCTCTCACTCTGTTAGAATAGTCCAGTAGCCTTCCCCAGGACTGTCTCTCACTCCATTAGAATAGTACAGTAGTCTTCCCCAGGACTCTGTCTCTCACTCCATTAGAATAGTACAGTAGCCTTCCCCAGGACTCTGTCTCTCACTCCATTAGAATAGTACAGTAGCCTTCCCCAGGACTCTGTCTCTCACTCTGATAGAATAGTACAGTAGCCTTCCCCATGACTCTGTCTCTCACTCTGTTAGAATAGTACAGTAGCCTTCCCCAGGACTGTCTCTCACTCCATTAGAATAGTACAGTAGCCTTCCCCAGGACTCTGTCTCTCACTCTGTTAGAATAGTACAGTAGCCTTCCCCAGGACTCTGTCTCTCACTCCATTAGAATAGTCCAGTAGCCTTCCCCAGCACTCTGTCTCTCACTCCATTAGAATAGTACAGTAGCCTTCCCCAGGACTCTGTCTCTCACTCTGTTAGAATAGTACAGTAGCCTTCCCCAGGACTCTGTCTCTCACTCCATTAGAATAGTCCAGTAGCCTTCCCCAGGACTCTGTCTCTCACTCAATTAGAATAGTACAGTAGCCTTCCCCAGGACTGTCTCTCACTCTGTTAGAATAGTACAGTAGCCTTCCCCAGGACTCTGTCTCTCACTCTGTTAGAATAGTACAGTAGCCTTCCCCAGGACTCTGTCTCTCACTCCATTAGAATAGTAGAGTAGTCTTCCCCAGGACTCTGTCTCTCACTCCATTAGAATAGTCCAGTAGCCTTCCCCAGGACTCTGTCTCTCACTCCATTAGAATAGTACAGTAGCCTTCCCCAGGACTCTGTCTCTCACTCCATTAGAATAGTCCAGTAGCCTTCCCCGGGACTCTGTCTCTCACTCCATTAGAATAGTACAGTAGCCTTCCCCAGGACTGTCTCTCACTCTGTTAGAATAGTACAGTAGCCTTCCCCAGGACTCTGTCTCTCACTCTGTTAGAATAGTCCAGTAGCCTTCCCCAGGACTCTGTCTCTCACTCCATTAGAATAGTACAGTAGCCTTCCCCAGGACTCTGTCTCTCACTCTGTTAGAATAGTACAGTAGCCTTCCCCAGGACTCTGTCTCTCACTCCATTAGAATAGTACAGTAGCCTTCCCCAGGACTCTGTCTCTCACTCCATTAGAATAGTCCAGTAGCCTTCCCCAGGACTCTGTCTCTCACTCTGTTAGAATAGTACAGTAGCCTTCCCCAGGACTCTGTCTCTCACTCCATTAGAATAGTACAGTAGCCTTCCCCAGGACTCTGTCTCTCACTCCATTAGAATAGTCCAGTAGCCTTCCCCAGGACTCTGTCTCTCACTCTGTTAGAATAGTACAGTAGCCTTCCCCAGGACTCTGTCTCTCACTCCATTAGAATAGTACAGTAGCCTTCCCCAGGACTCTGTCTCTCACTCCATTAGAATAGTCCAGTAGCCTTCCCCAAGACTGTCTCTCATGCCATTAGAATAGTACAGTAGCCTTCCCCAGGACTCTGTCTCTCACTCCATTAGAATAGTACAGTAGCCTTCCCCATGACTCTGTCTCTCACTCTGTTAGAATAGTACAGTAGCCTTCCCCAGGACTGTCTCTCACTCCATTAGAATAGTACAGTAGCCTTCCCCAGGACTCTGTCTCTCACTCTGTTAGAATAGTACAGTAGCCTTCCCCAGGACTCTGTCTCTCACTCCATTAGAATAGTCCAGTAGCCTTCCCCAGGACTCTGTCTCTCACTCTGTTAGAATAGTACAGTAGCCTTCCCCAGGACTCTGTCTCTCACTCCATTAGAATAGTCCAGTAGCCTTCCCCAGGACTCTGTCTCTCACTCCATTAGAATAGTACAGTAGCCTTCCCCAGGACTGTCTCTCACTCTGTTAGAATAGTACAGTAGCCTTCCCCAGGACTCTGTCTCTCACTCTGTTAGAATAGTACAGTAGCCTTCCCCAGGACTCTGTCTCTCACTCCATTAGAATAGTACAGTAGTCTTCCCCAGGACTCTGTCTCTCATTCCATTAGAATAGTCCAGTAGCCTTCCCCAGGACTCTGTCTCTCACTCCATTAGAATAGTACAGTAGCCTTCCCCAGGACTCTGTCTCTCACTCCATTAGAATAGTCCAGTAGCCTTCCCCGGGACTCTGTCTCTCACTCCATTAGAATTGTACAGTAGCCTTCCCCAGGACTCTGTCTCTCACTCCATTAGAATAGTACAGTAGCCTTCCCCAGGACTCTGTCTCTCACTCCATTAGAATAGTACAGTAGCCTTCCCCAGGACTGTCTCTCACTCTGTTAGAATAGTACAGTAGCCTTCCCCAGGACTCTGTCTCTCACTCTGTTAGAATAGTCCAGTAGCCTTCCCCAGGACTCTGTCTCTCACTCCATTAGAATAGTACAGTAGCCTTCCCCAGGACTCTGTCTCTCACTCTGTTAGAATAGTACAGTAGCCTTCCCCAGGACTCTGTCTCTCACTCCATTAGAATAGTACAGTAGCCTTCCCCAGGACTCTGTCTCTCACTCCATTAGAATAGTACAGTAGCCTTCCCCAAGACTGTCTCTCATGCCATTAGAATAGTACAGTAGTCTTCCCCAGGACTCTGTCTCTCACTCCATTAGAATAGTACAGTAGCCTTCCCCAGGACTCTGTCTCTCACTCCATTATAATAGTACCGTAGCCTTCCCCAGGACTCTGTCTCTCACTCTGTTAGAATAGTACAGTAGCCTTCCCCAGGACTCTGTCTCTCACTCTGTTAGAATAGTACAGTAGCCTTCCCCAGGACTCTGTCTCTCACTCCATTAGAATAGTACAGTAGCCTTCCCCAGGACTCTGTCTCTCACTCTGTTAGAATAGTACAGTAGCCTTCCCCAGGACTGTGTCTCTCACTCCATTAGAATAGTACAGTAGCCTTCCCCAGGACTCTGTCTCTCACTCCATTAGAATAGTCCAGTAGCCTTCCCCAGGACTCTGTCTCTCACTTCATTAGAATAGTACAGTAGCCTTCAACCAGGACTCTGTCTCTCACTCTGTTAGAATAGTCCAGTAGCCTTCCCCAGGACTCTGTCTCTCACTCCATTAGAATAGTACAGTAGCCTTCCCCAGGACTCTGTCTCTCACTCCATTAGAATAGTCCAGTAGCCTTCCCCAGGACTGTCTCTCACTCCATTAGAATAGTACAGTAGCCTTCCCCAGGACTCTGTTTCTCACTCCATTAGAATAGTACAGTAGCCTTCAACCAGGACTCTGTCTCTCACTCTGTTAGAATAGTACAGTAGCCTTCCCCAGGACTCTGTCTCTCACTTCATTAGAATAGTACAGTAGCCTTCAACCAGGACTCTGTCTCTCACTCTGTTAGAATAGTCCAGTAGCCTTCCCCAGGACTGTCTCTCATGCCATTATAATAGTACAGTAGCTTTCCCCAGGACTCTGTCTCTCACTCCATTAGAATAGTACAGTAGCCTTCCCCAGGACTCTGTTTCTCACTCCATTAGAATAGTACAGTAGCCTTCCCCAGGACTCTGTCTCTCACTCCATTAGAATAGTACAGTAGCCTTCCCCAGGACTCTGTCTCTCACTCTGTTAGAATAGTACAGTAGCCTTCCCCAGGACTCTGTCTCTCACTCCATTAGAATAGTACAGTAGCCTTCCCCAGGACTCTGTCTCTCACTCTGTTAGAATAGTACAGTAGCCTTCCCCAGGACTCTGTCTCTCACTCCATTAGAATAGTCCAGTAGCCTTCCCCGGGACTCTGTCTCTCACTCCATTAGAATAGTACAGTAGCCTTCCCCAGGACTCTGTCTCTCACTCCATTAGAATAGTACAGTAGCCTTCCCCAGGACTCTGTCTCTCACTCCATTAGAATAGTACAGTAGCCTTCCCCAGGACTGTCTCTCACTCCATTAGAATTGTACAGTAGCCTTCCCCAGGACTCTGTCTCTCACTCCATTAGAATAGTACAGTAGCCTTCCCCAGGACTCTGTCTCTCACTCCATTAGAATAGTACAGTAGCCTTC
>NC_138291.1:110517500-110560000 GCF_965601325.2 Salmo salar | reverse complement strand
CAAACTGTTTAAAGGCACAGTCAACTTAGTGTATGTAAACTTCTGACCCACTGGAATTGTGATACAGTGAATTATAAATGAAATTGTCACGTCCTGACCAGTATAGAGTATATTTGGTTATTGTAGTTTGTTCAGGACGTGGCAGAGGGTAGTTTATTTATGTATTACGGGGTTTTTTGGTCACTGGTTTATGTTTGCATTTCTATGGGTAAGGTTCTAGGTTAGTTTTCTATGTGTAGGTTGGGTGCTGGACTCTCAATTGGAGGCAGGTGTTTCTAGTTGCCTCTGATTGGGAGTCCTATAAGTAGGTGTGTGTTTTGTTTGTTCACTTGTGGGTAGTTGATTTTGCACTGCTATATATGAGTACCTAGCCTGTAAATCTGTCGGTCTGACGTTCTCTTTTGTTTATTGTTTTTTCGTGTTCACGTGTATTGAACAAATGATCATGATGAACACGCAACCCGCTGCGCCTTGGTCTTCTCTCCAGTACGACAACTGTGACAGAACTACCCACCATACCAGGACCAGGCAGCGGAAGAAGGAGCAGGTCACGAAGAACAAATATATGGACTACGCTATGAAAAGGGATTTTGACATGGACAATCGCGAAAAGTGGACATGGGAACAGATTCTGGCCGGAGAGGGCCCGTGGAGGAAGACTGGTGAGGACCGGGAATGCTACCGGGGTACACGGCTGGCGAGGAAGCCGGAGAGGCACCCCCAATAATTTTTTTTGGGGGGGCACACGGGTAGTTTGGCTAGGCCAAGGAAGAGCCATAAGCCAGCTACCCGTGATTATGTGGAGGAGCGTAAGGAGTGGAGGGCGCCATGTTTCGCTGAGGTGCGCACTATCTCGCCCATACGCACGCACAGCCCAGTCCGCCCCGTACCAGCACCCCGCTCGTGCAGGGCTACTAGTTCCATCCAGCCAGGACGGGTTGTGCAGGCTGTGCGATCACGGCCACCTGCGCGCCTCCATGGCCCAGTCTTACCGGTTCCTGCCTCTTGTGCTATCCCGGAAGTGAGTACCTCCAGTCTGGCACGACCAGTACCAGCAACCCGGGCCAAGCTTCCCAGTAGTCAGCCTAGTCCTGTTCAGCCTGTTCCCGCTCCCCGCACTAGCCCTGAGGTGCGTGTGCCCAGAATGGCACATCCTGTACCAGCCCCACGCATCAGGCTTCTAGTGCGTCAGCCAAGCCTCGCCAGTCAGGAGCTGCCAGAGCCGCCCGCCAGTCAGGAGCCTTCAGAGCCGCCCGCCAGTCAGGAGCCGTCAGAGCCGCCCGCCAGTCAGGAGCCGCCAGAGCCGCCCGCCAGTCAGGAGCCGCCAGAGCCGCCCGCCAGTCAGGAGCCGCCAGAGCTGCCCGCTAGTCAGGAGCTGCCAGAGCGGCCCGTCTGCCCGGAGCTGCCAGAGCGGCCCGTCTGCCCGGATCTGCCAGAGCGGCCCGTCTGCCCGGATCTGCCAGAGAGGCCCGCCGTGCCGGATCTGCCAGAGTGGCCCGCCGTGCCGGATCTGCCTGAGTGGCCCGCCAGCCAGGCGCAACCATCGCCGCCCGCCAGCCGGGCGCAGCCAGGGACACCCGCCAGCCGAGCGCAGCCAGGGTCGTCCGCCAGCCGGGCGCAGCAAGGGTCGCCCGCCAGCCGGGCGCAGCCAGAGACACCCGCCAGCCGGTCGCGGCAAGAATCGCCCGCCAGTCGGGCGAGGTCAGGGGCGCCACTTAAGTGGACTACGTCAGGGATGGAGCGGAGTCCACGTCCCGCACCTGAGCCGCCTCCCATATAGGTGGGTTGGGGAGGGGGGTGTAGCACTGTGCCGTCGTTGTCGCCAGCCACCCTCCCTTCCCTCCCTTTTTGGTTTAGGGGATGTTTCTGGTTGTTTTGAGGGTTTTCTGTGTTTTGTGTAGGTGCATTCCGGGGTCTGCACCTCTGGGGGGGGGGGGGGGGGGGGGGTACTGTCACGTCCTGACCAGTATAGAGTATATTTGGTTATTGTAGTTTGGTCAGGACGTGGCAGAGGGTCATTTATTTATGTATTACGGGGTTTTTTGGTCACTGGTTTATGTTTGTATTTCTATGGGTAGGTTCTAGGTTAGTTTTCTATGTGTAGGTTGGGTGCTGGACTCTCAATTGGAGGCAGGTGTTTCTAGTTGCCTCTGATTGGGAGTCCTATAAGTAGGTGTGTGTTTTCTTTGTTCACTTGTGGGTAGTTGATTTTGCACTGCTAAATGTGAGTACCTAGCCTGTAAAACTGTCGGTCTGTCGTTCTCTTTTGTTTATAGTTTTTTCGTGTTCACGTGTATTTAACAAATTATCATGATGAACACGCAACCCGCTGCGCCTTGGTCTTCTCTCCAGTACGACAACTGTGACAGAAATAATCTGTCTGTAAATAATCGTTGGAAAAATTACTTGTGTCATGCACAAAGTCGATGTCCTAACCGACTTGCCAAAACTATAGTTTGTTAACAAGAAATTTGTGGAGTGGTTGAAAAACGAGTTTTAATGACTCCAACCTAAGTGTATGTAAACTTCCGACTTCAACTGTATCTAAAGAACTACAATATGCAACCTATGGTAGGACTGTATTTATCTAAAGAACAACAATATGTAACCTATGGTAGGACTGTATTTATCTAAAGAACAACAATATGTAACCTATGGTAGGACTGTATTTATCTAAAGAACTACAATATGTAACCTATGGTAGGACTGTATTTATCTAAAGAACTACAATATGTAACCTATGGTAGGACTGTATTTATCTAAAGAACTACATGGTAGTACTGTATTTATCTAAAGAACTACAATATGTAACCCATCTTAACACAATACCCCATAATGACAAACTGAAAACATGTTTTTGAAATATTTGCACATTTATTGAAAATGAAATATATATATACAGTACCAGTATATATACAGTACCAGTCAAAAGTTTGAACACACCAACTCATTTCAGGGTTTTTCTTTATTTTTACTATTTTCTACATTGTAGATTAATAGTGAAGACATTATTACTATGAAATAACACATATGGAATCACATAGTAAACAAAAAAGTGTTAAACAAATCAAGGCACAGTGATGGAATGCTGCATTGGATGACCTGGCCTCCATAATCACCCGACCTCAACCCAATTGAGATGGTTTGGGATGAGTTGGACCACAGAGTGAAGGAAAAGCAGCCAACAAGTGCTCAGCATATGTGGGAACTCCTTCAAGACTGTTGGAAAAGTATCCCAGGTGAAGCTGTTTGAGAGAATGCCAAGAGTGTGCAAAGCTGCCATCAAGTCAAAGTGTGGCTACTTTGAAGAATCTCAAATATAAATATATTTTGATTCATTTAACACCTTTTTGGTTACTGCATGATTCCATATGTGTCATTTCATAGTTTTGATGTCTTCACTATTATTCTACAATGTCGAAAAAAGTTAAAATAAAGAAAAACCCTGAAATGAGTAGATGTGTCCAAACTTTTGACTGGTACTGTAAGTATATATATATATAATATAACAAATCAAATTTTATTTGTCACATGCGCCGAATACAACCTTACAAAATAGATAAGTAAAAAATAGAAAATAAAAGTAACAAATAGTTAAAGAGCAGCAGTAAAATAACAATAGCAAGGCTATATACAGGGCAGGGTGTACCGGTACAGAGTCAATGTGCGGGGGCACCGGTTAGTCGAGGTACAGTATATATTTTTAAAATATATTTTCCTTTTATATGTTCCCTTAACTCTACCACCCCTCCTCTATTTAGAGTAAACTAATAGATAACAACGCTTAGTTTTCTACGTACAGCTTGTACTTACTATATATTTTACGGACCCAGTATATTTTACATTAGTTATCATGTTTTTAGTCCCAATCTTCAGCTCCACTCAAACCCTCCCATTGATCTCTTGACACCATCCAGTTTTTATTTCTATTTGCCATATATTTTTCAATTATACTGTGATGTTTCACAAAAATAATTGATGGGTTGACCATGACTTTTGAAATCACCCAGCAGGGCTATTTCCAGGTAAATGTTGCAATTCTGCAGCCTGTGAACAAAAGCCTGCGAACAAAAACAAGCTACATATGAACAGTACCAAAACAAATGATCTCATGATTCTGTCTCTTTGCAGCAAAATCTGCAGATTTTGACTTTTTCCACATTTTGTTACATTACAGCCTTATTTTAAAATGTATTAAATATTTTTTTTTTATTCATCAATCTACACACAATACTCCACAATGACAAAGCAAAAACAGGTTTTTAGAAATGTTGCAAATGTATAAAAAAATATATTTTTAGAATCTATATGCCACAGCTGTACATTTTTTGGTCCTTAAATGAAACTGGCATACTTTTTTTAATCGCAATCTTCATTAACCAATGTTGGTCTTTAATTAATGCAGGGCCGACAGACAATTTCCTTACCTTTCCCCCCTTCCATTTGCCTCTTCCATTTTTGCGGGAATGCTGCAATTAGTTGGTTGTATTTCTGGGTAGAGCAGACATTTCCATATGTCTGTGTTAGCTGCATGTGTGACATCACTCCACCAGTCCTATTTATCATATAATTTACAATGATTATACCTTTTCTTTATATCCCCAAATATATACATCTTTTTTTTGATCAATTAGTATATTTCAGTTTAGCCATAATATTTCTTGTATTATTAGTTCTGTCTTTTCTGGTGGATTAAACTGTAATTGCAACCAACTTTCGATAGCTTGTTTTAAAAATAGTGATATTTTGGAGATTATTTCATTTTCAAATAGCCAAAAGTGAGAGTTCGTAATCGGAATAAAGGGAAAAAGACAATTCTTGAACAAGGGGTGAGACATTCTTACTAATCTGCTAGAGAACTTTAGTTCCTTGTTGCGAACAGGATGCATGCTTTCAAATATTTTTATTCTCTACAGACTTCCTTTTTTTCACTCTTGTCAATTTGGTTAGTATTGTGGAGTAACGACAATGTTGTTGATCCATCCTCAGTTTTCTCCTACCACAGCCATTAACTCTTACCCTCACAATTTCCTCACCCACAGAGGTTTCCTCTAAATAACACTGTAAAAAAATACAAATAAAAATGTGTCTGTTTAAACTAGAGATATAATTTTTTTTTGCCTGGGCTGCATCTCAATCCACCTCATCTGCCAATATTGCCCTCCCATCTGCAGTGAAAGGTGGCAGAGCTACACAAAGAAAAGGTTCTTTAGGGCTTCTTCAGGATTCTTTAAGGGATTCTTCAGGATTCTTTAGGGCTTCTTCAGGATTCTTTAGGGGATTCTTCAGGATTCTTTAGGGCATCTTCAGGATTCTTTAGGGGATTCTTCAGGATTCTTTAGGGGATTCTTCAGGATTCTTTAGGGCATCTTCAGGATTCTTTAGGGGATTCTTCAGGATTCTTTAGGGGATTCTTCAGGATTCTTTAGGGGATTCTTCAGGATTCTTTAGGGATTCTTCAGGATTCTTTAGGGGATTCTTCAGGATTCTTTAGGGGATTCTTCAGGATTCTTTAGGGCATCTTCAGGATTCTTTAGGGCATCTTCAGGATTCTTTAGGGGATTCTTCAGGATTCTTTAGGGCATCTTCAGGATTCTTTAGGGGATTCTTCAGGATTCTTTAGGGCTTCTTCAGGATTCTTCAGGGGATTCTTCAGGGGATTCTTCAGGGGATTCTTCAAATTTAAACTGTATACATTTTTCAAATACCCCTTTTATTGGAACTACCCCCCTGTTATTATTATTATTAATAATAATACGCATAACAACAACAACAATAACACAATATTTTAGTTCTTCGTGTTTATTATGATTTTAGTGGCAAAGCAGAATAAAAAAAATCTAAATATGAGGTAAATTCCCAGCAGAACCCCAAGTCCAATGGGTTTATCCTCTGGCGTATGGATGCTAATGTGTTGATGTTCTCTGTATCCATAGCCAGAATGATTTTGCATTGCATGTTGATCAAACAGGTTTCCAGTTATATTCATCAGAGGTGTAGGGAGGGTGAAGTCTGAGAATCCCAAAAATAGTAATTATAAAGATGATTAACAAAACATGCATGTGACAGTATTCATACCTTGTTTTTTTGTGGTAAATGTGAATGAATAAAACTGTTTTGATAATGGTTTACATACACATAGCTTGTCCACGATGTAGAGACCTATGGGATATTCAGAGGGAGGGTGATAGATGTGATCTGCATAATAAACCAAGACCGATTGACATACCTTTGTATGCCTCCTCGTCTGTATACCTGCAGACACAGACACAAAAGTGAGCTGTTCAGTCATCTGCACCCAAGTCTTCAACATATTCTTACAGCCTACATATTCTTACCTCTTTGTTCATTCATATCCATTGAATTATGTTCATTTTCTGTTTTAGAAAGATTTGTACAAATATGAAAAGATAGATGGTATCATCATAAAACAATATCAATTTAGATCATACAAGGAATAAACCTTACCTTAAACTGAGGAGATTTTTGCATTTTTCAGGCACTTGCCTGCACCTGCTGTCCTTTCAAATTCAAATCCAAATGTTTCAGTTGGGCAGTTAGGTTCCTGAAAGAACCCCCACCAACTAAGGAGGATCCTCGATGAACCCCCACCTCCTATGGGGTTCATGGAATAACCTTTTGGGGGCAATTTTCAGAACTTTGAGGATCTTAGAAGAACTCTTGTTGAACCCCACATTTTTAGAGTGTAGAACGGTGTTTGTCAGACCACGAGACATCCCGAAAATCAGTCTTCTCACAGAATCGTCTGTAGCACCCGAACGGTTTGGCCTACAAACTATTATGACCTCTCTATGGAAAGATGACTCTCACAAACACAATGGTGTTCTCCGTTTTGCTAGGACACCCACAAGCCTCCCAAGAATTGTTGGAAGGTCCCCAGTACCAGTAAAAAAATATGGACGAGCCATGTCAGAGCGGAACGGACTAAGATACCGTAGAATAGTATAGAATACAGTATATACATATGAGATGAGTAATGCAGGATATGTAAACTTTGTTAAAGTGACTAAAATACTGTATAATAGTATAGAATACAGTATATACATATGAGATGAGTAATGCAGGATATGTAAACATTGTTAAAGTGACTAAGATACCATAGAATAGTATACTGTATATACATATGAGATGAGTAATGCCAGTTATGTAAACTTTGTTAAAGTCACTAGGGTTCCATTCCAACTGAGTTAGGAAGGACGCCTGACACCATCCAAAGTGTTTTTTTATATATTTATTTAATTTTACCGTTATTTTACTAGGTAAGTTGACTGAGAACACGTTCTCATTTACAGCAACGACCTGGGGAATAGATACAGGGGAGAGGAGGGGGATGAAAGAGCCAATTGTAAGCTGGGGATGATTAGGTGACCGTGATGGTATGAGGGACAGCTTGGGAATTTAGCCAGGACACCGGGGTTAACACCCCTACTCTTACGATAAGTGCCATGGGATCTTTAATGACCTCAGGGAGTCAGGACACCCATTTAATGTCCCATCCGAAAGACAGCACCCTACACAGGGCAGTGTCCCCAATCACTGCCCTGGGGCATTGGGATATTTTCTAGACCAGAGGAAAGAGTGCCTCCTACTGGCCCTCCAACACCACTTCCAGCAGCATCTGGTCTCCCATCCAGGGACTGACCAGGACCAACCCTGCTTAGCTTCAGAAGTGTAATGAATAACTTCACCATGCTCAAAGGGATATTCAATGTCTGCTTTTTTATTTTTTTATTTTTTTATTTTTTTTATCCATCTACCAATAGGTGCCCTTCTTTGCGAGACATTGGAAAACCTCCCTGGTCTTTGTGGTTGAATCTGTGTTTGAAATTCACTGCTCAACTGAGGGACCTTCCAGATAATTGTATGTGTGGATTACAGAGATGAGGTAGTTATTCAAAAATCATGTCAAACACTAATATTGCACACAGAGTGAGTCCATGCAACTTATTGTGTGACTTGATAAGCAACTTTTTACTCTTGAACATATTTCGGCTTGGCATAACAAAGGGTTAAATACTTATTGACTCAAGATATTTCCGTTTTTTTATTTGATCAAAATAAATAATTCCACTTTGACGTGATGGGGTATTGTGTGTAGGCCAGTGACCATCGTAACATCTAAATTCACTCCATTTTAAATTCAGGCTGTAACAACAAAATGTGGGAAAGGTCAAGGGGTGTGAATACTTTCTCAAGGTGCTGTAGATAGCACATTCTTTCTAAGAGTGCAGTAAAAATACTTATCTCAAGAATATGCATAGTAAATGTAAACCGTTTTTTTTTCTATAGTTCAGCTGATGTTTTACAGATTTTATAGTTCAGCTGATGTTTTAAAGGTTTTCAACGTCCTTTATCTTATTAAACTCATAGCAGACTAGAGTAATATCAATGGCATGTGTCTATTTCTTCATTGCGATACAAGACTTTGAAAAGTGGGCACAATTTCAATCATAGGGTCCACAAACTTGGGCCCAAAACAATGAATGCAGAAGCAGTGGTGTGTCAACTGCAAGTGGGTTTTGAAGAATTGGCATAGTCATTTAGGCAGCACCTCACATCCTTCACAAACAAATGAAGCCCCCACAGCTTCAAAGTGAGATTGATATCTCCTTTTTTGAGACTTCATACACAACACTGGGGTTCTGAATATTGAGAGAGGTGCTTCTTTCCATGGGGAAGAACCCATCAGAGAAACCCCCCACCCTCCCTTATCCTATTCTCTAAGGTGATGTAAAAAAAAAAATGGGAAAAAGACGCATTGAGAGTTTTCATCAAGTTCATCAATATTCAGTCATTCACGGTAGAATCCTGGCAGGTTCTAGATTCAGAATGCTATGAAATGACTGGATGGATGTTCTCCTTTGTCACAGTAAGGAAACGTCTGAAATTGAATTCCTAAAATATAAATAGCAAGAACAATCCCCCCAACCCAGTCACAGCCATACATTTCACTTAGTGATGGAAAACTTTTCAAATTGCGGTTCAAGTCTTAAGCACTACCCAGCCAGTAAATAGGTTAGGGATGAATGTGCTTCGTACACTCTCTACTTTAAGAGAGAGAGAGTGAGAGAGAGAGAGAGAGAGAGAGAGAGAGAGAGAGAGAGAGAGAGAGAGAGAGAGAGAAAAAAAAAATCACTGTTATAGGTGGAGAAAATATCTTATTTGATTTTCCCAAAAATATGATGACTTTAAAAACAAAAGAAGCCTTAGATTATAGAGAGAAAAGTATGAACATGGGTTCTTTATACATCTCCTATAATAGTGTGTCTGGGTTTTAAAACCATATCCTATGAATCCTAACTCATTGTATCCAAACACCATCATGCAACAGTGCAAAAAAAAAAAAAATCTATTGTTTAATAAAGATGTTTCTGTTATGTTTAAAAAGCAGCGAACCCAGTAAGTGAATGGACAATATCACCCATGACTGAACTGGTCACCCCGTGTCTCAATGACCTGTACTCACATGGGTCACACAATCTGCAGGAGGCTGTGACCGAGAACCATTGCAACTCTTTTATACTCTCCTGTCGATATGTGTTTAAAATGTGTTTATGGAACGATTAGCATGGTAAAACCACTTCGCTGTGGAATTAGATGATAGGTTCTACTTCTCAATATGATCAAAAGAGACAAGCAAGATTCTGCTTTGTCAAGTTGTGGGGTTCTGACTATTGTAGGATTAGCATGTATATGCTATGTTTGGTTCTGAAGGAAAGAAGATTGCACTGCTGCATAGATAGACAGCATTTTATTGTATTTTCTCACAGAGATTAAACTTCTTACAGGACAACAACATTTTAGCGACTAGGGTTAAGTGCCTTGCTCATGGGCACATTGACAGATTTTTCAACTAGTCAGCTCGGGGGTTCAAACCACCGACATTTCAGTTACTGGAACAACTTTCTTAACCACTAGGCTTCCAGCCACCCTTACAGACAATATACAAAAATTGTACACGCGATCATGCAAGTGAAAATATTGTTCACATCACAGACCAGGAATTACATCAAGAATGACTTAAAACATTGTTCACATCACAGACCAGGAATTACACCAAGAATGACTTAAAACATAGTCATATACTGTAAGTGCTATTTGAATATAATTAGTAGTATTATTTTTAGCTAGAGTCTATCTGATAGGAAAGAGAAGGAACCTTAAAACTGTAACATCTATGAATGTTAGGTAGTGTGTTTACAATCTGGCTATTTGTCTGTTAGACACACGCACACACACACACACACACACACACACACACACACACACACACACACACACACACACACACACAGATATATATATATATATATATATATATATATATATATATATATATATATATATATATATGTTAGATTTTTTGATAGCTATGTATGATGTGTTATGAATGGTATTTTTCGACACATAAAGTGGAATTAAAACACTGTCTATCTAAAACCAATAAAACTTGGTATCATTTTGGGGCAAAAAAAGATTTGTGTTAAGCTGAAGAAAAGAGTGGTCATAGCATTTCATATCCTAACATTTAAAAAACCTAAGTGGCCGTAAAGTGGAAGATAATGGGATACTGGATGTTATCCCTTTAGGTCCTTTATTTACTGCTGTGTGATGAGCTAAACAGCCAGCTGTAATGTCCATAGACCCTGAACATGAACCTAACCCTAACCCTGAACCTAACCCTAACCCTAACCCTAACCCTAACCCTGATCCTAACCCTAACCCTAACCCTGAACCTAACCCTAACCCTAACCCTGATCCTAACCCTAACCCTGAACCTAACCCTAACCCTAACCCGGACCCTGATCCTAACCCTAACCCTGATCCTAACCCTAACCCTAACCCTGAACCTAACCCTAACCCTAACCCTAACCCTAACCCGGACCGTTAGGGGGTGCAATAGGCCCGTGCAACCCAAGGTTTGACACCAACACAAACATAAACCCTCTTAAACCTAACCCTGAACCTAACCCTAACCCTAACCCTAACCCTGATCCTAACCCTAACCCTGAACCTAACCCTAATCCTGAACATGAACCTAACCCTGAACCTAACCTTGAACCTGAACCTAACCCTAACCCTGAACCTAACCCCTGACCCTAACCCTAACCCTAACCCTAACCCTAACCCTAACCCTGAACCTGAACCTGAACCTAACCCTGAACCTAACCCCTGAACCTGAACCTATCCCCTGAACCTAACCCTAACCCTGAACCTAACCCTAACCCTGAACCTAACTCTAACCCTGAACTTAACCCTGAACCTAACCCCTGAACCTATCCCCTGAACTTAACCCTAACCCTGAACCTAACCCCTGAACCTGAACCTATCCCCTGAACTTAACCCTAACCCTGAACCTAACTCTAACCCTGCTGTGTAATGAGCTAAACAGCCAGCCATCACATCCATAGACCCTAACTCTAACCCTGAACCTAACTCTAACCCTGCTGTGTAATGAGCTAAACAGCCAGCCATCACATCCATAGACCCTAACTCTAACCCTGAACCTAACTCTAACCCTGCTGTGTAATGAGCTAAACAGCCAGCCATCACGTCCATAGACCCTAAATCTAACCCTGCTGTGTAATGAGCTAAACAGCCAGCCATCACATCCATAGACCCTAACTCTAACCCTGTTGTGTAATGAGCTAAACAGCCAGCCATCACGTCCATAGACCCTAACTCTAACCCTGAACCTAACTCTAACCCTGCTGTGTAATGAGCTAAACAGCCAGCCATCACGTCCATAGACCCTAACTCTAACCCTGAACCTAACTCTAACCCTGCTGTGTAATGAGCTAAACAGCCAGCCATCACGTCCATAGACCCTAACTCTAACCCTGAACCTAACTCTAACCCTGCTGTGTAATGAGCTAAACAGCCAGCCATCACGTCCATAGACCCTAACTCTAACCCTGAACTTAACTCTAACCCTGCTGTGTAATGAGCTAAACAGCCAGCCATCACGTCCATAGACGAATAGCTCCTTCAAATCCAGATTAAACGTTATTTTAATCACCCGGCCTGAAGTGTGAATTAATTAGGAAACAGTTACAAAAAGGGGGTATTTTGTCATCAAAATGTTAATTAGCAGGGGGTCCTGACCCTCTCTGTGGGCTTTGTGTATCCCCAGCTGAGGCTGAGGGGGCTTGTCCACTGTTCACACTTAATGACGCTAATATTAAACACTCACTGAATGTTGTCGCACTTTTGTCCTCATTCATATCAGAATGAAGTTCTTGGGGGCGCCGGCCGGGCCCCTGCGTTCGTTCGTTTATCAATCACCGTAGGGCTCCAGCTGTTCCACAAGGCTTTGGCAAGGCTTCAACAGCCGGCCTTACAAATTGTCTGTGAATAGCATTGAGCAAGGCCCCCTCAACCCCCTTTTATCACTGTCTCCTGACAAAAGTCCCATCCACACAGGCAACACACACTGCCTCCTGTCCCCCAGCAGCAGACACACAGGCCTTACCTTCTGTTCTCTATCCTCTCTGCTCTGCTATCATATGGCCTTGCTTTGCATTCTCACATGTAAGCACTTTGAAATGAATCCTCTGTAAAAAAAAAAAAAAAACTATATAAATAAAGTTTGATTTGATATTAGCAACGACGAGGATGGGCATGGAGATTGGACTGGTCTGTCTCGACTATCCAGCCCTCAGTTTGTACTGAGCCCAGCCATCAAGTTATTAGCTAGATTATGATGCTTTTACAACCAGAGTCTCTCAAACAAAACCTAACTATTGCGTTCGTTAGAAATAAAATCGCCAGTGCCTTGTGAAATTCATAAAACATTTGGTTTGAAATTGTGCTCTCTCTGAACACGTTTACACTAAATTTGTACGCAGAAGGGGAAGAAAACATTGCCTTTTTATAGTAAGTTTTGGGGGAAATAAGGATGTATTGTCAAACTTTGTTGATAATATCAACTAAAACATCTTAGATCTCAGAACTCATACCTCCTGCTCTAGAGCTCCCACAGACAGTTCCACTGTTGTCAGAACTCTAGAACTCCCACAGACAGTTCCACTGTTGTCAGAACTCTAGAACTCCCACAGACAGTTCCACTGTTGTCAGAACTCTAGAACTCCCACAGACAGTTCCACTGTTGTCAGAACTCTAGAACTCCCACAGACAGTTCCACTGTTGTCAGAACTCTAGAACTCCCACAGACAGTTCCACTGTTGTCAGAACTCTAGAACTCCCACAGACAGTTCCACTGTTGTCAGAACTCTAAAGTCCAAGACACAGAAACTGCTGCATCAGGTAAAGAAAACACAAGCCATGCCGTTACTAGGGGGATAAAAAATGCAATTGTCATAGCAGCAGAATGAATGAATTGTTCAGGTTTTCTTTTGTACTCATTTCAGAGGAAATAATGAAGATAGATGGGCAGATGAATTAGCTGTCCTCCAAGGTCAAACGCTGATTGCCTTATCACTCTATTATTGAACTCTGTGGAACTATTACCACTGACACTTTGTCATGATATTTTGTACATCCGGAAAAGGAAGGGGGAGAGAAAGAGAAAGAGAGTGAAAGAGATACCAATTGATTGTTTGGCTGTGGAATCAGTCATAGTCATCTTGGGTGGATGGAGTAATAGGGTTGATGTGTCGCAGGTTGAGGCAGAGAGAGTGGCTGAAAACAACAGAGATTGGTTTGAGCCCCTGGGAACTGAATCGATGTGAGTTGCATGTAAGCTGTTTGGTGTTGTTTAGAGGCAGACAGGGAGGAGGTGGGCTGTTTGGTGTTGTTAAAGAGGCAGACAGGTAGGAGGTGGGCTGTTTGGTGTTGTTTAGAGTCAGACAGGGAGGAGGTGGGCTGTTTGGTGTTGTTTAGAGTCAGATAGGGAGGAGGTGGGCTGTTTGGTGTTGTTTAGAGGCAGATAGGGAGGAGGTTGGCTGTTTGGTGTTGTTTAGAGTCAGACAGGTAGGAGGTGGGCTGTTTGGTGTTGTTTAGAGGCAGGCAGGGAGGAGGTTGGCTGTTTGGTGTTGTTTAGAGGCAGACAGGGAGGAGGTTGGCTGTTTGGTGTTGTTTAGAGTCAGACAGGTAGGAGGTTGGCTGTTTGGTGTTGTTTAGAGGCAGACAGGGAGGAGGTTGGCTGTTTGGTGTTGTTTAGAGGCAGACAGGGAGGAGGTGGGCTGTTTGGTGTTGTTAAAGAGGCAGACAGGGAGGAGGTTGGCTGTTTGGTGTTGTTTAGAGTCAGATAGGGAGGAGGTGGGCTGTTTTGTGTTGTTAAAGAGGCAGACAGGGAGGAGCTGGGCTGTTTGGTGTTGTTTAGAGTCAGACAGGTAGGAGGTGGGCTGTTTGGTGTTGTTTAGAGGCAAATAGGGAGGAGGTTGGCTGTTTGGTGTTGTTTAGAGGCAGACAGGTAGAAGGTTGGCTGTTTGGTGTTGTTTAGAGGCAGATAGGGAGGAGGTGGGCTGTTTGGTGTTGTTTAGAGGCAGATAGGGAGGAGGTGGGCTGTTTGGTGTTGTTTAGAGTCAGGGGGGAGGAGGTGGGCTGTTTGGTGTTGTTTAGAGTCAGATAGGCAGGAGGTGGGCTGTTTGGTGTTGTTTCGAGGCAGATAGGGAGGAGGTGGGCTGTTTGGTGTTGTTTAGAGGCAGACAGGGAGGAGGTGGGCTGTTTGGCATTGTTTAGAGTCAGATAGGGAGGAGGTGGGCTGTTTGGTGTTGTTTAGAGGCAGATAGGGAGGAGGTTGGCTGTTTGGTGTTGTTTAGAGGCAGATAGGGAGGAGGTGGGCTGTTTGGTGTTGTTTAGAGGCAGATAGGGAGGAGGTTGGCTGTTTGGTGTTGTTTAGAGGCAGACAGGTAGGAGGTTGGCTGTTTGGTGTTGTTTAGAGGCAGATAGGGAGGAGGTTGGCTGTTTGGTGTTGTTTAGAGGCAGACAGGTAGGAGGTTGGCTGTTTGGTGTTGTTAAAGAGGCAGACAGGTAGAAGGTGGGCTGTTTGGTGTTGTTAAAGAGGCAGACAGGTAGGAGGTGGGCTGTTTGGTGTTGTTTAGAGGCAGATAGGGAGGAGGTGGGCTGTTTGGTGTTGTTTAGAGTCAGGGGGGAGTAGGTGGGCTGTTTGGTATTGTTTAGGGTCAGGGAAGGAGTAGGTGGGTGGTGAAAAATGTTTGTGATATCGTTTGTTGCGTTGTTCTTTGGGACCAGTACGGAGAACAAATGTATGAAATGTATGCATTCACTACTGTAAGTCGCTCTGGATAAGAGCGTCTGCTAAATGACTAAAATGTAAAATGTAAAATGTAGGATGCACTTTGGTGCTTTTCTTTTGCTATCATAAGTGATTGAATACCAAGTTGACGATTTCATCTCTAAAGGTATTCGCTATGAATACATGTCAGTCACTCACTTTCTTTCTGCTCCCATATTTAAATGTCAACTTCAATACCCTGCGCTTTGAGAAGATACCAGGAGCTCTCTACTGTATATTTCCATTCCTACCTCTGCAACACAACTGAGCCAAACTAAAATATGTGTTGTGCGGTAAGGTTTAAAGGTTAAATCAAGAACACAATCTGTTGGGTTTCTGATCACGGTTAAATCTTCATGAACCTAGAAAATATCCCCTAGAAATGTCTGCCGTGCTTTTCTGTCATACACACTTTAATCCCGTTTGTATTGCCATTTTCCAGCATTCTTTTTACCCCACTTTCTCAAACGCAGAGGCACTTAAATCAATCAGTCAAATGTATTTATAATGCCTTTTTTTATATTTATTTACAAAGTCCCTTTACATCAGCAGTTGTCACAAAGTGCTTTTACAGTAACCCGCCCCCTAGATCACATTGGCTAGGTAAAACTCAGTAAAGTAGGAAGAAACCTGGAGAGGAACCCGGCTCTTGACGTGTATGAACGCATCATCGTCTCACTCAGAGAATCTATAGGCTTTTGGTAAATTAATCAACTCCCCACCGTAATTCCAAATATTTGTCACACATGCTGATTGGGGTCAGTGCCTCAATACTATATCAAGGGAACAAGAAGTCCCTTAATGATTTATTACCAGCCCAGCCGCACATATTATTATGAAATGAGTTTATTAGCTTTAAATCTAGCAGTAATGTGCTTTTGGGGAGCAGGCATGGGTGACGAGCCTAGCCAGCGCCTGCATTAACCACTTGATTTGAATGAAGGCTCTATTGTACTACAAGGATGCCCAATTTGGCCATATTACCACCACATCCACCACACAATGCAGAACAACGGGATCGTTCTCCATATTAGACATGGATTTGTGCAAGTTTGCATCGTTGAATTTCTGATGGCGATCCGTGTGATCCTGTTTAAAAATGTAACCATATTATCTTCATTTACTATCTTTTTTGTTGTTGTACGAAATCCTTCTGTTTTGTGTTGAGTTTACTTTCACAATATCGTCTTCCTTTACTAGGCAGTAGTATTTGAAGGTTTTGAAATGGTTAAGCATTCAACCGTTGTTTCTGTAGTAATCATACAGTACACATATGGAAGATGCAGACTAAACTATACAAGTATGATATTTGTATTTTTTCTTTTGCACAGTACCACAATTCTACTCATAGACACCCAACAGGCCTAAATAACTAGATAGTGCATGTGGTAAGACCTTGAATGTCTTTAGTACTCCTACAGTAGTGGGACACAGTTGGAAGATGCAGACAGACTTGACGACGTTAGAAAAATACAGCATGTGACCATGAACCTCCCATTCTCTTAGTCACAGGGAGAGTAATAACTAAACAAGAATGTTGTTACACAGTAATGGGACTTGTACAAAATGGCTTCTCTCCTTCCTCGTCATTATCAAGTCCATTTCTTTTCACCCATTCCTTCTGATGATCAATTAAGTGTTAATGGAGAGCCTGCTGTGTGCCGCGCGTGTGGGCTCTCAGATGATGACCGTCCATAGTCTACATTTTAGTTGTGTGGTAAAACTGACAAATGACAGAACACATACAGCAGCAGAAACAGCAGCACCACAGAACTGTCTGTCCCAATACACATCTTTTCGAAATGACTAGAAACTATTATTTCAATAAATGATTCATATTTCTTCCTCCATGAAATATGGGTTTTATTGGTGGTTGTGTTATTGTTATTTGGATAAACGGTATCTTGTGCTTTGTTTACAGTTTCGGTAATATTACAAATATTGTATTAAGTGTATATTAGACAAAACATTTTGTGGAACAATGTAGCTTTGCAGGCCCACTGTTATCAGGAAGCTAAGTCTTGCAGAAAATACTATAGACTAAGTCAGATATGAGATTCCGAACATTTAAACGTTTACATGAAACTCATTGAATGTGGTAACTCTTACGTCAGCAGTCACCAATGTATGAGGTGAACTGAATTAGCCTACATGCTGTTTCAATTCTCAGTTCAACACAACTGTCAAGCCTCTCTTTCAAATGGCTGTACCATTAGTAGGACACTATTCTGAAAGCAACTCAAAATCACTGTTTTGTCACCTGGTAACCCAGCCTCGTGTTATAAGACTCCTGCTCCTTGTAGATTACTGCTCATTCCTTCCTTAACACGCAGCACACAGCACACAGCTCACAGCACACAAGCTTTGACACACAAAGACTGATCAACATCCAAGTCTGCCGCTTGTCAGCAAGGGAATATATAAAGATAAATGATATTATGTTAAATTCCACTTAATGACAAATTTGTAATTTTCTGAACATGGTCATTTTCTGGCTAGTGAATCAACTGTAAGGAGCTAATTACGAAAGGATCTGAGCAAAAATAACTCCTCATTTTCAAGGATAATGGAAGAGAAATGTTGTAGATTAATGGCGCTATTTATCTTTTTTAAATTTCTATCTTTCTCTGGTGATGGCTGGTGCTCCCCAAGGAAAATATTCATAAAATGAAATTGAAGTCGTAACTTAATAGGTTATTAAAATTTTTGAGTGCATATCACTTCTCCTTTCGCTGCGCTGTAAATTTAAATTGAAGTTTGCGGCGGCGTCCGGGTTAGTCACCAGTGGAGGTTTTTATGATGACACAATGGAAGAGGAACATGCATCTTTGTCAGGAGGTATTTGCTATTCTAATTTTATGGCAGGCCAGATTATCAAAAAGGAGAGTCGCGCGGCGGCTCGCTGACAACACCTCAGCCTTCAGCCATGTGTTTCCATTAGAGGCCTCTACCATCCAGGGGTTTGTTCCAGCTATTATTTTCCATTTCACTCTTTTATCCTGATTTAAAGTGAGGGAGCTCGACTTGCTGAATATTCTCTCCTGACGTTTTTATTCCCCCCTTTTATAGAGACTGGGGAGTCAGGAGAGAGGAGGACATTCTGCACTGTATGAGGTTTTACTAGTGGGACCTGGGCTCTCCTGGGGAGAGCTGCAGATCGGGTCAAAGGGGAATACCTATCTTTAGCCCTGGCTACTGTGTTGTGTTGGAAAGGCAGAGATGGAGAGAGAGAGGGGAAGAGCGAGGGAGTAAAATGAACAGAAGAAGGGAAAGGTGGCAGTGTAACGTCCTGTATCAGCGTGTCGTCGTGCCGACACCAACGCTCCTCTCGCTCTCTCTCTGAAGGTCAAGGGTCACATCTATTCATTTCCCTGAAACTTACGATGAGATTTTACTGACTACTTTGTAGTTATGATGAGGCCAACCAGCACATCGTAAATTTGTCTCGGTTATTGGTCACCAACGACAAAAGGTTTTTTATTTGACTTTCAAGGACATTGTGTTATATTTTTGTATTGTCGTTCTGCAGCTCAAAACAATGGATGATACACTGTGATTCATTCATTACTGCATGAAAAACAGTTGGGAAATAAAAATAGTTTTAATAAAAATGTCTTTAATAAAAAAATTATTATACTCAAGTGGAGATTTTTATTATTGTGCTATTTGTATAATGTTCCTATAAGGTATGATGTTCCTGCAAAGTATGATGTTCCTATAAGGTATGATGTTCCTGCAAAGTATGATGTTCCTATAAGGTATGATGTTCCTATAAGGTATGATAATCCTATAAGGTAGGATGTTCCTATAAGGTATGATGTTCCTATAAGGTACAGTACAATGTTCCTATAAGGTATGATGTTCCTATAAGGTATGATCTTCCTTTAAGGTATGATGTTCCTGCAAAGTATGATGTTCCTATAAGGTATGATGTTCCTATAAGGTATGATGTTCCTATAAGGTACAGTACAATGTTCCTATAAGGTATGATGTTCCTTTAAGGTATGATGTTCCTATAAGGTATGATGTTCCTATAAGGTATGATGTTCCTTTAAGGTATGATGTTCCTATAAGGTATGATGTTCCTATAAGGTAGGATGTTCCTATAAGGTATGATGTTCCTATAAGGTACAGTACAATGTTCCTATAAGGTATGATGTTCCTATAAGGTATGATCTTCCTTTAAGGTATGATGTTCCTGCAAAGTATGATGTTCCTATAAGGTATGATGTTCCTATAAGGTATGATGTTCCTATAAGGTATGATGTTCCTATAAGGTACAGTACAATGTTCCTATAAGGTATGATGTTCCTTTAAGGTATGATGTTCCTATAAGGTATGATGTTCCTATAAGGTAGGATGTTCCTATAAGGTATGATGTTCCTTTAAGGTATGATGTTCCTATAAGGTATGATGTTCCTATAAGGTAGGATGTTCCTATAAGGTATGATGTTTCTATAAGGTATGATGTTCCTATAAGGTATGATGTTCCTATAAGTTATGATGTTCCTTTAAGGTATGATGTTCCTATAAGGTATGATGTTTCTATAAGGTATGATGTTCCTGTAAGGTCAGTATGATGTTCCTATAAGGTATGATGTTCCTATAAGGTATGATGTTCCTATAAGGTCAGTATGATGTTCCTGTAAGGTCAGTATGATGTTCCTATAAGGTATGATGTTCCTATAAGGTATGATGTTCCTATAAGGTATGATGTTCCAAAAAGGTATGATGTTTCTATAAGGTATTATGTTCCTATAAGGTATGATGTTCCTATAAGGTATGATGTTCCTATAAGGTATGATGTTCCTATAAGGTATGATGTTCCTGTAAGGTACAGTACAATGTTCCTATAAGGTACACTGTTCCTATAAGGTATGATGTTCCTGTAAGGTATGATGTTCCTGTAAGGTATGATAATCCTATAAGGTTTTTATAGTGATTATTAGTGCCTTTCTCAGACCCCAAAACAGGCTGTGATGGTCTCAGGCAAGACTTCAGTGGCAGCATCAGGACACTGCTCCTACAACACTGAACCCCAAACAAAACCAGTCTAATCGTCCGTCACTCACACATCTTCTCCGGGATGGTAATATTACTTACAGGTTGAGACACGGTGTACTGTATATAAGGGTCTCTGGTTGGTTTGAAAATAATAACATTTTGTTCCCACCATTTAAAAAATGGACGGGTTGCAAATGTATCATTTCTGAAGCCAAAGATTCTCTCTAAGGTAGGCCATATCCCCTCCAGGACCTTCCTTCTGTTTCTGTTTATCTTTTTTCAATTTCTATTTAGAAATTCTGCATCCTGAAAACCTTAAAGTATAACATATTGGAACGCTCCTCAGACGCATCCTGACCTGTTTATGCTGCATAACATTGATAAGCTGTCAGAGCCCCCAGAGAGAGAGAGAGAGAGAGAGAGAGAGAGAGGAGGAGAGAGAGGAGGAGAGAAAGGAGGATAGAGAGGAGGAGAGAAAGGAGGATAGAGAGGAGGAGAGAGAGAGATAGGAGGAGAGGGAGGATGAGAGAGAGAGAGAGGAGGAGAGGGGAGGATGAGAGAGAGAGAGAGAGAGAGAGAGAGAGAGAGAGAGAGAGAGAGAGAGAGAGAGGAGGATGAGAGAGAGAGAGAGAGAGAGAGAGGAGGAGAGGGGTTGGAATTGAAGCAGAGCGATTCTTTAAACTGCCTGGGTGATATTGGCTAGATAATAAAAGAAATCAATCAGACAATGGAGGGCTGAATATTCCATTTGTTATCCATATTCCTTATGGGCAGGAGAATGATACAGAAATGTAAAAACAGCAATTCCACTTCTTTTCCCCTCTGGAATGGTGAAACACTTGAGATGCTGTTCTCATGTCAGAAGACAAAGTGCATGCTTTCCCCCCAGCCTGGACCAGATCAATCTAAAAGGCAGCAGGCAGAATTACTGCTTCTAATGTTGTGTTATGTAGTCTTAACCCAGACCGCGTCCCTAAAGGCATCCTAGTCACTATAAAGTGCACTACGTTTAAAGGGATAGTGTAGGTGATAGGGAACCATTGGATTGACAGTCCCAGTCTTCTCCTTCGCTACCTCTGTATCTGTCCAGCTCTTCAAACCTCATGTACCGTATACATACATATATAAATCCAGGGTTTCTCGTTGTAATAGCCTCGTATCGTATACTGTCTTCCCCCAGTGGAAGGGTTATTATGTGACATGATAGGCTGGCTGGAAAAAGGGTGCAACAAATGAATAGTTCAAAGCACTCAAAATACAGTCAAATGTAAACAACTTTAACAAAATATGTTAGGACCCTGACCATCACTGAGGAAAACTGGAATTTAATTCATTAGCTAGGCTGGCTGGAAAAAGGGTGCAACAAATGAATAGTTCAAAGCACTCAAAATACAGTCAAATGTAAACAACTTTAACAAAATATGTTAGGACCCTGACCATCACTGAGGAAAACTGGAATTTAATTCATTAGCTGAGCACCGTATTTACGGACTTAATGCTAAGTCACTCTAACGCTGCCAGTTAATCTGCCTCAGATAACTTAAAAAGCTACTTAAAGCCAGCTGACTCTACAATAATCCATTTGTAGAGGCAAAGGCTAGTCACTAGCATCATCAGATTGAATAGTACTGGTTGAATCTGATCTAGCCTGGACCCAGATCAGTTAGTACTGGTTGAATCTGATCTAGCCTGGACCCAGATCAGTTAGTACTGGTTGAATCTGATCTAGCCTGGACCCAGATCGGTTAGTACTGGTTGAATCTTATCTCGACTGGATCCAGATCAGTTAGTACTGGTTGAATCTGATCTAGCCTGGACCCAGATCAGTTAGTACTGGTTGAATCTAATCTAGCCTGGACCCAGATCAGTTACTACTGGTTGAATCTGATCTAGCCTGGACCCAGATTGGTTAGTACTGGTTGAATCTAATCTATCCTGGACCCAGATCAGTTAGTACTGGTTGAATCTAATCTAGCCTGGACCCAGATCAGTTACTACTGGTTGAATCTGATCTAGCCTGGACCCAGATCAGTTAGTACTGGTTGAATCTAATCTAGCCTGGACCCAGATCAGTTACTACTGGTTGAATCTGATCTAGCCTGGACCCAGATCGTTTAGTACTAGTTGAATCTTATCTAGTCCTGGACCCAGATCAGTTAGTACTGGTTGAATCTGATCTAGCCTGGACCCAGATCAGTTAGTACTGGTTGAATCTTATCTAGCGTGGACCCAGATCAGTTAGTACTGGTTGAATCTGATCTAGCCTGGACCCAGATCGTTTAGTACTGGTTGAATCTTATCTAGCGTGGACCCAGATCAGTTAGTACTGGTTGAATCTTATCTAGCGTGGACCCAGATCAGTTAGTACTGGTTGAATCTAATCTAGCCTGGACCCAGATCAGTTAGTACTGGTTGAATCTGATCTAGCCTGGACCCAGATCGGTTAGTACTGGTTGAATCTAATCTAGCCTGGACCCAGATCGGTTAGTACTGGTTGAATCTAATCTAGCCTGGACCCAGATCAGTTAGTACTGGTTGAATCTGATCTAGCCTGGACCCAGATCAGTTAGTACTGGTTGAATCTAATCTAGCCTGGACCCAGATCAGTTAGTACTGGTTGAATCTAATCTAGACTGGACCCAGATCGGTTAGTACTGGTTGAATCTAATCTAGCCTGGACCCAGATCAGTTAGTACTGGTTGAATCTAATCTAGCTTGGACCCAGATCAGTTAGTACTGGTTTAATCTGATCTAGCCTGGACCCAGATCAGTTAGTACTGGTTGAATCTGATCTAGCCTGGACCCAGATTGGTTAGTACTGGTTGAATCTAATCTAGCCTGGACCCAGATCAGTTAGTACTGGTTGAATCTGATCTAGCCTGGACCCAGATCAGTTAGTACTGGTTGAATCTGATCTAGCCTGGAAACAGATCACTTTGTACTAGTTGAATCTGATCTAGCTTTTAACCAGATCAGTTTGTGCTGTATTTCCAACTACTACAGTCATTGTCACACCAAAGGAGCTGGCAAGACCGTGTAAACAGATCTGGGACCAGGCTAGGTTGAATCTGCCCCACACCTGATTATCAGTAATAGCCAGCCACACCCAGGGCCTTGCAAGTCTGTTGTGGGCCTCAGCCTCCCTGACCACCCTGCAGACAGCCACCCAGGGCCTTGCAAGTCTGTTGTGGGCCTCAGCCTCCCTGACCACCCTGCAGACAGCCACCCAGGGCCCTGCTGGTCTGTTGTAGGCCTCAGCCTCCCTAACCACCCTGCAGACAGCCACCCAGGGCCTTGATGGTCTGTTGTAGGCCTCAGCCTCCCTAACCACCCTGCAGACAGCCACCCAGGGCCTTGATGGTCTGTTGTGGGCCTCAGCCTCCCTGACCACCCTGCAGACAGCCACCCAGGGCCCTGCTGGTCTGTTGTAGGCCTCAGCCTCCCTAACCACACTGCAGACAGCCACCCAGGGCCTTGCTCGTCTGTTGTGGGCCTCAGCCTCCCTAACCACCCCGCAGACAGCCACCCAGGGCCCTGCTGGTCTGTTGTAGGCCTCAGCCTCCCTAACCACCCTGCAGACAGCCACCCAGGGCCTTGCTCGTCTGTTGTGGGCCTCAGCCTCCCTAACCACCCCGCAGACAGCCACCCAGGGCCTTGCTGGTCTGTTGTGGGCCTCAGCCTCTCTGACGTCCCTGCAAGGGTCCAGTACGTATCATTACTTCCAGGATTGTGATATCGCAATTTTTGGGGGCAAAATCAACTATTTCTTGTATATTATGTGAGGGCTTGCAAAGGTGACCAGTTGCATTATCGCATTAAACAGTCAAATAATTGCAATATCATCGCACAAAACTGACCCATCACTGCAGTACAAAAAGACGTCTCGCAATTTCAAACAATAACAGCACATTTACCGCATAATATGTTTCATTCAAGCCAGACGTCAACAAACATTTTCCCTCGCCAGAGCATTTTCTCAACAAATTGGACAAAATCGTTGAATATTGCCAATGGAAAATGTCAGAATTACCGCAGCAAAACGAAGCATTTTCGCCTGCAAATACCACCAAAAAATTCCCCATCGAAATCCTGGAGGGACTGACGTATCGCAGAACACCTAGCCTCAGCGACCGTTAGTCACCGTATGCTTCCATCATCCCGCCTTACGCCCTTCTAACCCCTCCAACACCTGTCTGAGAGGGTATTTACAGTCGCTCCCCCCGCGCTGCCACTTTCATCTTTATTTCATAATGTCCACCCTCCCCGGACTACTAATATACTGTCTCATTTCTTCTTCGCCCAATTTCTGTTCATTTGTGACCATCTGCCTTAGCATCTGTTTGAGGGGAGAAAGAAGGGAGGACAAATATCCCACACTGACTGAGGGAAGGGCGAAACATACCTTTCTTTTCTTTTTTTTTGTTTCTCTCAACTTTTTCTCCTAGAGTCTTGGTCTTTTTCTGGCCGGCTGGCCATTGTGTTGTCTTTGTCTTTGTCAGTAGGCCACCACAGGCTCCACCCCTCTCCAGATAACTCTTCCCTTTGTTGCATAAGCCCTCCTCAAACTCCTTTTAAAGTCTAATGCTACATGTAAACCTCAGGCCTGCTTCCTCTCCTGTCCTGGTGGCCTGGAGGAAATCTGAAGGAGGAGGAGGGAAGGGGTCATATCCTTTCCATGTCTAGCTGCTTAGTCAATAACCACAGTCAACATGATCGCACAAAAGATCAAGAAAAGTGCAATTGTACTTTTCGGACGATAGCGGGGGAGCTTTCATATGGGTAGGGCTGAGAAAAGGCTCACCACCTCTCCCTCTCCTCCTCTTCCGCCCCCCATCCCTCCCCCTCTCCTGGCTACCTCATTCTCTTCTTTGAGGCTTGCCGACAATAGGGAAGCCTGCTGCATTGCCAGGGAAAGCCACGGGATCACCCCAGTCAGCCTGCGGATTACAGACATTCTTTGGCAGGGCCGTGGTTGCTGCGGAGAGGACAGCGTCGTCGTCGCCGGGCCCTCGTGGCCCTCAGAGGCAGCAGCAGCAACGCCTCGGGGCCCTCTCCTCTTCTCCTCTGTATTGTGTTCACACGTTTGACAGACACAGAGCCCGTAATAATCTCTTTCCCGCAGGGACCTGCAGCGTTTGTTTGGCAGACATTACAAACACTTTCAATCGTTTTTTTCTTTTTTTTTCACCCTCTTCTCCCCTTGTCGTCCTCCGTCCTCCTCGGTGCTACTGTGGCCTATCAGTGTCATCTAATTAATGCAGGCTCTTTTCTCTTTTCATCCGTACTTCCTGTTCATTGTTTGATTCTTTATTTAACCCCCCCACCTTTCTAAATCCAGGATTAAAAAGTCAAGCTTTCACTGGTTAGCACTTAGCATAGCATATTTAACCAGAGGAAGCAGTTGACTTTTTAATCCCTATATAATACTAATATTTGATTGACTATGAGTGAAGAAAATGCATATTTATTGCATTTATTGCACGCTATTATTCCTGTTATTATATTATTATTTCTGCAAATTTTTTGTCACTTAAATTAAATTGGTCAGGGATTTGTGTAAATAGAATAAAAAGGACTAGGCAGCTAATGCGTAGGATATTAGGACATATTGTTAAGCAGGTTTACGTGATTTAATTTAGAATGAATTGTGTTTTTCCACCATGTTCATAAAATTATAATTTTAATCAGTCGCTCCGAGGAGGAGTTGTTATATTCTGTCTACGGATCAGTGTTTTGCTCATTGGATGTAGTCTATACAGCCGTATTAACACACCAAATGTCTTATATATAGTCTATACAGCCATATAAACACACCAAATGTCTTATATATAGTCTATACAGCCATATTAACACACCAAATGTCTTAGATGTAGTCTATACAGCCATATAAACACACCAAATGTCTTAGATGTAGTCTATACAGCCGTACAAACACATCCAATATCTTATATATAGTCTATATATGTATAAACACACCAAATATATTAGATATAGTCTATACACACCGTTGTAAACAGAACCACATCTCTATGGTTACAGAGAATAACAACAGAAATGTAAAAACTAACCAGGATTGAAAATGTATATTTTCAGTATGACAGCCTATCATCTGTACCCCAAGCTACCTACAGATTAAACTACCTTTACTGTTCCACTTACATAAGTGTTGTCTGACAATAACGTCTGAATGAAGCCCTGATATTGATATGTTATACCTGCCAGTGGATGTACAGTAGTATCAATGACAACCTCTTTATGGCCTATCCCTGTGAAAGGAAAGGATTTGTGAAGCTATAATTGGTTCTTCCTCCCATGTCTCATCTCAGTATGCCTGCCCTCCTCTCCCTCCACAGGGAGTACTTTACATTACACGCTAACTTTCCACAATGGCTACTGAGTCTCTCTCTCTCTCTCTCTCTCTCTCTCTCTCTCTCTCTCTCTCTCTCTTTATGGCTTGGCCCGGCCTCTCTAATGGCTATCTGGGGCTCTGTTCCAAATGGCTCCCTATTCCCTATATAGTGTACTACTTTTGAACCTATGGGTGCACTATATAGGGAATATGGAGCCATTTGGGACACAGGCTGGGAGTGCTGCCTCTGGCTATCCTGTCGCAAATAAATAGAAGCTGACACAGTAATTTACTCAGATCTTCTCTATAGTTTTTTGTACCCTCGTTCTCCCCTCTGGAGATTACCCCGTAACAACAATTATTTAAAATGTCATTGATTCCTGCCTGCAGGCTACCAGACAAATGAACATTAAATCTTTTAACACTGTAAAATTAAAATGTTTAAGCATTTTTTTTTTACCCATGCAGGAAAAGTGAACGTTACTCTAAAACCAAACCAGACAGCAAAACCAAAGGCAATGGTTGGTTGTTGGTTGTCTTCTTCCGTCTTCTCCCGAAGTCAGACACACCAATGTTTTTATTTATTTATTTTTTAACAAATGACTATTAACCTCTTTCTAACAGGGGCAATGCCTCTCATTTAGAGAGAAGCCCTGTGGAGGACGCATCATTCCCTTTCACTGGAGCCTTGTCAGATCACAGCACTAACCAAGATGAACACATAGATTTACAGCCTTAGTGCTGCGATAAAACAGATATGGAATATACTAACCCTAACCCTCTAACCCTAACCCTAACCCTCTAACCCTAACCCTCTAACCCTAACCCTAACCCTAACCAAGATGAACACATAGATCTACTGCCTTAGTGCTGCGATAAAAAAGCCATGGAATATACTAACCCTAACCCTCTAACCCTAACCCTCTAACCCAAACCCTAACCCTAACCCCCTAACCCTAACCCTCTAACCCTAACCCTCTAACCCTAACCCTCTAACCCTAACCCTAACCCTCTAACCCTAACCCTCTAACCCTAACCCTCTAACCCTAACCCTAACCCTCTAACCCTAACCCTCTAACCCTAACCCTCTAACCCTAACCCTAACCCTCTAACCCTAACCCTCTAACCCTAACCCCCTAACCCTAACCCTCTAACCCTAACCCTAACCCTCTAACCCTAACCCTAACCCTCTAACCCTAACCCCCTAACCCTAACCCTCTAACCCTAACCCTCTAACCCTAACCCGAACCCTCTAACCCTAACCCTCTAACCCTAACCCTATTATACAGCCATGGAATATACTAACTTTAACCCTAACCCTCTAACCCTAACCCTAACGCTAACCCTAACCCTAACCCCCTAACCCTCTAACCCTAACCCTAACCCTAGCCCTCTAACCCTAACCCTAACCCTCTAACCCTAACCCTCTAACCCGAACCCGAACCCTAACCCCCTAACCCTCTAACCCGAACCCTAACCCTAACCCTCTAACCCTAAAATCCTAACCCTCTAACCCTAACCCTAACCCTCTAACCCTAATCCTAACCCTCTAACCCTAAACCTCTAACCCTAACCCTTACACTCTAACCCTAACCCTAACCCTAACCCTAAACCTCTAACCCTAACCCTCTAACCCTAACCCTAACCCTCTAACCCTACCCCTAACCAAGATGAACAGATACAGTGCCTTGGGAAAGTATTCAGACCCCTTGACATTTTCCACGTTTTGTCACGTTATTCTAAAATTGATTAAATTGTTTTTTCCCCCTCATCAATCTACACACAATACCGCATAATGACAATGCAAAAACAGGTTTTTAAAATTCTTTGGCAATTTATAAAAAATATAAAAATGAAATTTCATATAGGTTTTCAGATAATTTACTCAGTACTTTGTTGAAGCACCTTTGGCAGCGATTACAGCCTAGAGTCTTCTTGGGTATGACGCTACAGCTTGCCACACCGGTATTTGGGGAGTTTCTCCCGTTATTCTCTGCAGATCCTCTCAAGCTCTGTCAGGTTGGAAGGGGAGCGTTACTGCAGAGCTATTTTCAGGTCTCTCCAGTAATGTTCGATCGGGTTTGAGTCCAGGCTCTGGCTGGTCCACTCAAGGACATTCAGAGACTTGTCCCAAAGCCACTCCTGCATTGTCTTGTCTGTGTGCTTAGGGTTGTTGTCCTGTTGGAAGGTGAACCTTTGCCCCAGTCTGAGGTCCTGAGCACTCTGGAACAGGTTTTCATCATGGATCTCTGTGTACTTTGCTCCGTTCATCTTTCCCTCAATCCTGACCTGTCTCCCAGTCCCTGCTGCTGAAAAACATCCCAAAAGCATGATGCTGCCACCACCATGCTTCACCGTAGGGATGGTGCAAGGTTTCCTCCAGATGTGACGCTAGACATTCAGGCCAAAGAGTTCAATCTTGGTTTAATCAGACCAGAGCATCTTGTTTCTCATGGTCTGAGAGTCCTTTAGGTGCCTTTTAGCAAACTCCAAGCAGGCTGTCATGTGCCTTTTACTGAGGAGTGGCTTCCGTCTGGTCACTCTACTGTAAAGGCCTGATTGGTGGAGTGCTCTATGGACAATTCCTTCAACCTCATGTCTTGGATTTTGCTCTGACATGCACTGTCAACTGTGTGACCTTAAATAGACAGTTGTATGCCTTTCCAAATCATGCCGAATTAATTGAATTTACCACAGGTGGACTCCAATCAAGTTGTAGAAACATCTCAAGGAGGATCAATGGAAACAGGATGCATCTGAGCTCAATTTTGAGTCTAATAGCAAAGGGTCCCAATACTTATGTAAATAAGGTATTTTTGTTTTTTATTTTAATACATTTGCAAACATTTCTAAAAACCTGTTTTTGCTTTGTCATTATGGGATATTGTGTGTAGACTGCGAAGCATTTGGTTTTATTTAATCCATTTTAGAATAAGGCTGTAATGTAACAAAATGTGGAAGAAGTCAAGGGGTCTATATACTGAACTGAAATATAAACACAACATGCAACATTTTAAAAGATTTTACTGAGTTACAGTTCACATAAGGAAATCAGTCAATTAATTAATTAATTAAGCCCTAATCTATGGATTTCACGTACAGATATGGGAATACAGATATACATGTGTTTGTCACCATTTGCCTCATGCAGTTTGACACATCCTCTTCGCATACAGTTGATCAAGCTGTTGACTGTGGCCTGTGGAATGTTGTCTCACTCCTCTTCAACGGCTGTGCGAAGTTGCTGGATATTGGTGGGAACTGGAACAAGCTGTCGTACATGTCGATCCAGAGCATCCCAAACATGCTCAACGGGTGGCCATTGTCACCTGCCAGAAATTGTGTACAGATCCTTGCAACATGGGGCCATGCATTATCATGCTGAAACATGAGGTGATGGCGGCGGATTAATGGCATGACAATGGGCCTCAGGATTTTGTCACGGTATCTCTCTGCATTCAAATTGCCATCAATAAAATGCAATTGTGTTTGTTGTCCGTAGCTTATGCCTGCCCATAACGTAACCCCACGTCACTCTGTTCACCACGTAGACATCAGCAAATCGCTCGCCCACATGACACAATACACTATGTCTGCCATCTGCCCGGTACAGTTGAAACCGAGATTCATTTGTGAAGAGCACACTTCTTCAGCGTGCCAGTGGCCATCAAAGGTGAGCATTTGCCCACTGAAGTCGGTTACGACGCCGAACTGTAGTCAGGTCAAGACGAGCACGCAGATGAGCTTGAGACGGTCTCTGACAGTTTGTGCAGAAATTCTTTGGTTTCATCAGCTGTCCGGGTGGCTGGTCTCTGACCGTTCCGCAGGTGAATAAATCCGATATGTAGGTCTTGGGCTGGCATGGTTACACGAGGTCTGCCGTTGTGAGGCCGGTTGGACGTACTGCCAAATTCTCAAAAACAACATATGGTATGGTAGAGAAATAAACATTAAATTCTCTGGCAACAGCTCTGGTGGACATTCCTGCAGTCGGCATGCCAATTGCACGCTCCCTCAACACTTGAGACATCTGTGGCATTGTGTTGTTTGACAAAACTGCACATTTTAGAGTGGCTTTTTTTTGTCCCCAGCACAAGGTGCACCTGTGTAGTGATCATGCTATTTAATCAGCTTCTTGATATGCCAAACCTGTCAGGTGAATAGATTATCTTGACAAAGGAGAAATGCTGTAAACAAATTTGTGAACAAACATTTTGAGAAATAAGCTTTTTGTGTGTACGAAAATCGTTTATTTCAGCTCATGAAACATTAGACCAACACTTTACATGTTGCATTTATATTGTTGCTCAGTATACATACAGCCTTAGAATATACTAAAACTAACCCTCACCAATCTGTTGACTTCTTACAGCTTGGCTTTATCAAATGGTTTTGTATATCATTGATCTTCTGGGTTTGAATATAAATGTGTGTGTGATTGTGCGCATGAGTACGTACGTGCGCGTGAGTGTATGTGTGAGTACATGTGTGCGTGCATGCGCAAGTGTTTGTGTGTGTGTACGCACACACACACACACTCGTGAGAGTGCATGTTTGGGTCGCTAAGGGGTCAGGAAAGCAGTGTTTGTGGCTCATTTCCTTGTTTCATGTTGTTGTGCAAGGCACAGTTCACTGGAGTGGATCTGAACATGTCACAGTGTCATGGCGGAGTCTCTGTCTGGTTCTATATGACCTCTCCTCTCCTCTCCTCTCCTCTCCTCTCCTCTCCTCTCCTCTCCTCTCCTCTCCTCTCCTCTCCTCTCCTCTCCTCTCCTCTCCTCTCCTCTCCTCTCCTCTCCTCTCCTCTCCTCTCCTCTCCTCTCCACCTTTCCATTCCTCTCCTCTTTTCTCCTCCTCTCTCTGTGTCCAGCTACACCACATAATGTAGTAAAGACATTTCTGCTCCAATAAGAAACAATGTAGCCTGGCAGGATTGCGTCTCAAATGGCTCCCTATTCCCTATGGGACCTGGCAAAAGCATTGCACTTTAAAGGGTATAGGGTTCCATTTGGGATGTAGCCCTAGGTGTCCTTGGATACCCTCATAAGAGAAGGCTGTATATTCACACTCAGGACTCTGTGTGTCTTTGATCTGAAATATCTGCCTCCCCATCATCAGTGCCTTTCATAGCCTTTAACACTGAGCGGTAAGTCACCGGGGTTGACTGCTGTACACCAGGTATAAGGTGGTATTTCATAGCCTTTAACACTGAGCGGTAAGTCACCGGGGTTGACTGCTGTACACCAGGTATAAGGTGGTATTTCATAGCCTTTAACACTGAGCGGTAAGTCACCGGGGTTGACTGCTGTACACCAGGTATAAGGTGGTATTTCATAGCCTTTAACACTGAGCGGTAAGTCACCGGGGTTGACTGCTGTACACCAGGTATAAGGTGGTATTTCATAGCCTTTAACACTGAGCGGTAAGTCACCGGGGTTGACTGCTGTACACCAGGTATAAGGTGGTATTTCATAGCCTTTAACACTGAGCGGTAAGTCACCGGGGTTGACTGCTGTACACCAGGTATAAGGTGGTATTTCATAGCCTTTAACACTGAGCGGTAAGTCACCGGGGTTGACTGCTGTACACCAGGTATAAGGTGGTATTTCATAGCCTTTAACACTGAGCGGTAAGTCACCGGGGTTGACTGCTGTACACCAGGTATAAGGTGGTATTTCATAGCCTTTAACACTGAGCGGTAAGTCACCGGGGTTGACTGCTGTACACCAGGTATAAGGTGGTATTTCATAGCCTTTAACACTGAGCGGTAAGTCACCGGGGTTGACTGCTGTACACCAGGTATAAGGTGGTATTTCATAGCCTTTAACACTGAGCGGTAAGTCACCGGGGTTGACTGCTGTACACCAGGTATAAGGTGGTGCCAAAAGCTCAAGCCTCTGTCTCCATTAATGGGTTACTGCTAAGTAATCCTTACTCCCTATTTTCCATTGTATCCCCCCTACACACAAACATGCACGTGCACACACAAGCAAACGTGCACGCTTGCACTCCCACAAAGAACTGCTCTCATGGGCTCTAATCATTCTATAGTTTAGTTCAACATAAACTAGGGATTCGGTGACTGAATTATCAATATTTCAGATGTTTTTCAAAACACAGCTAAACGTTCACATAAGTATATGTAAGGTAGAAACGGACCCAGACCCAGTCACATTACTGTAGTGTGAACTGTTCCCCTTTAGAGCTCAGAGGCTGAATCTGTTAACATGCATAATGTCCTTACGCCAATAGAGGGGAAGTTTTTAAGCGTGTCAGCAAGTGTAGGAGAGAGGGACTGGAGTGTCCCCTACAGTCAAATAATTCATACCCTTTTATGCTTACCCTTCTGTGTCTTAATTCAAGCTTCTTGAATATAAATTAACAAGATCACTATATGAGGAAGTGTAGTGTTTCACAGTATTTCTCACGAGGAAGTGTAGTGTTTTACAGTATTTCACATGAGGAAGTGTAGTATTTTACAGTATTTCATATGAGGAAGTGTAGTGTTACAGTATTTCATATTAGGAAGTGTAGTGTTTTACAATATTTCATATGAGGAAGTTTAGTGTTTTACAGTATTATTACAAGGAAGTGTAGTATTTTACAGTTTTTCACATGAGGAAGTGTAGTGTTTTACAGTATTTTATATGAGTAAGTGTCGTTTTTTACAGTATCTCATATGAGGAAGTGTAGTGTTTTATAGTACGTCACCTATTTTAGTTCACAATGTCATTTTTGCCTGCATGTGTCATCGGTAACTTCTATGAGATTATTGTGAACGTTTGTGAAACCACACACATTCGAAAGCACTTTGTTTCATGCATTATGAACATATACTATGGCCAAATTGGCTTGCATTGCTCAGAGGTAAAGCTACGTAACTGTCTTCGTGGATATACCCTGATATGTCTGTGAAGCCAAAGAGAAGACGTCTGATAATACAGTGTAGTATTGACAACGGTGCAGGAACAAGCAAAGTAAAGCACACACTATTTTACAATAAGTATGTGAAGCAGCTTGTTTCCATTTTAATTGTAAAACAGATAAGCACTAAACACTTCTAAAAGTAAATGACTTGTGAGTAATTACCATCTATTACCTCTAGGTCTCCAGGGAGCCATTTAGGCTGGCCCAGATGGCCACAGAAATGGGATTTAGGGGGCAAATTGACAGCATTATTCACAAAGGCATTATCAATTACCTGGGTATCAATTGTAGTGTAATCACGCTGAAGAGGAAGAAGGTGCCTTGGAGTCCATGCCATGATTGAAGGAACTAAAACCATTGTCATTTTGTAAGGTTGATAATTAGCTCGAGATGTCTGGATGATTTGTAGACATACACTCTCTGCTCGTTTTTAGCTGCAGCTTTTCCTTCAGCGAAGACGGGCCTTGGTGGAGGTCATACTAGGAGGTTATAAATAAAAAAGCAAAATAAAATATAAACATATGTAGCCATCGTGAAAAGAACGGATTTTGAAGTGCAGTGCATGGCCTGTACTACCGAACTGTAGTTAGAAAATAGGAAATGACTTTGACGCTTGTTTAGGAACACATTTGCACTAATACAAAATGGACATGACTAAGGCCCCAGAAGGCATTGGAAGCATCATAAAGATTCCAAGTGGCATTGAACTAAAGTGAGACCTTGGCTCATTTATTTAGCAGGTACTTAGCGTGTGTATTTGGTGTCGTTCCTCTAATGGATGGAAGGGAGATTACAGGCTATTTACAGACTAGAGCGCTATGGAGGCTTTAGTGTAAAAACCTGCTTATGTCCCAAAGGGAACCCTATTCCCTACATAGGGCACTACTTTTTGACGAGCGCCATGTGGACCCTTGTCAAAAGTAGTGCACTACATAGGGAATAGTGTTGAGCTCCACCTCTTCTCGTTCTCAAGAGCTAACAGACCCAAAACATTGAAAGCTTGACTGACCAAACCACCCTTTCAGAGGATTCTAATATCATGGTAATGTCCCATAATGAACCAAGTGAAGGATGTGCCATTACATTGTACTCATTCTCTCTCCTGAATGTATTGCAATATGTTTGGCTTTAATTGGGAACTTGGTGAGTGTTATTGGTGATGGATCGTGTCATGACTTGGAAGTTAATTGTGATTACCTTGTGCTTAGCTCATAATGTAACCAACAGGTTCTGACCTCCACAGCTGTCTAGTGTTCATGATCTCCTGTCTTAACGGGCCAATCCCACAGTTCAATTAAGCTCATAATGCGTGTATAACTTATATTCTTCAAGATAGATTTAAAGTCCAAAAAATGGATGCACCAATCCCAAACGCCCCCCTTTTATTAAAGATGTGTTCTAAAGGATTTTTTAAATTTTAGCCAGTCATTTTTTAAAGGAGCGCTCACGAAAGTGTTAAACAATTATTTACAACGTCATCCATTTTGTATGATTTACAAACTGCCAAAAGAAATAAAAAGTCCTGCAGTTTGTTGGATATGTTTGCGAATTCCAATTCGTACAATATGTTATGAACTTATAAGTCCTTAAGATCTCGTTCAATCTCTTTAAGTGTCTGGATGCTATTTATGTGTTGAGCTTGGAAACGTCAAACCAGACCGTCGTCCTGTTATCACTATTGTCACCCTGTTGAAGAGATAGACTATATATATATAAATATATATATACTTGCGTACAGTATTTCTCAAAATGTTGCTCCCATGTCAAAACCTCCTTAATATCAGGGTAGAGGGCAACATGTGACATCAATTTGTGGTTGAATTCTGCAACAAACCAATCCGTGACCAGGCTAGTGTTGCCACAAATTTAATTCAGTGAGAATAGCTACAAACGGACTATTCTGTAAGAAATCTCGATTTTTGGTGTAGAATGAAATGTTAACTTACATCATTATCCATATCAAGCTTTAACCACCCATAATGTGTTCTTCTGTAAATTCAAATACATTTACCTAAATTGGTTAAATCTTCAACGCTAATGCTTCATTTATCTATTCCTGCTCAAATTAAAAGTTTCCCCTTAGTCTTGCTGAGTGTGCCGTAATAGATAAAGCAATTTACTAATTACAAAAGTTAGTTTTGTCCCCTGAATAAATAATGCTGATTAATTAGCAAGTCAAAATAAGTGAAGATGATCTATGTTGAATATATCAGTGTCAAAAAAAACTAGCTGGAACGTTTCCTTTACACTCCCGGCAGTTTTTAATTACAGACACAGAAACTTTCCATATTTGATAGGAAATTAATATGTTCTTAGGGGAAAGGTCTAAAGGAAAAAACATGGCTGACTCGAAGACTCAAGTTGTCATATAACTACTTGGCCTACAGTAATGACAGTACTATATCAATCACCACCTGAACCAGATTACAACCAACATATGATGTCTATCCTCTATACACTTGGATGCCTTCATGAGAAGGATGTCTTTAAGTGATTGTAATAGGATGCAGCAAAAACAGATCTGGGACCTGGCTATGGGGTCCCCAGGACCAGGACTGAAGAACACTGCTGTAGTTAATACATGGGGGATAGGAGGATCACTCTGCTGTAGTTAATACATGGAGGACAGGAGGATCACTCTGCTGTAGTTAATACATGGAGGATAGGAGGATCACTCTGCTGTAGTTAATACATGGAGGATAGGAGGATCACTCTGCTGTAGTTAATACATGTGGGATAGGAGGATCACTCTGCTGTAGTTAATACATGGAGGATAGGAGGATCACTCTGCTGTAGTTAATACATGGAGGATAGGAGGATCACTCTGCTGTAGTTAATACATGGGGGATAGGAGGATCACTCTGCTGTAGTTAATACATGGAGGATAGGAGGATCACTCTGCTGTAGTTAATACATGGAGGATAGGAGGATCACTCTGCTGTAGTTAATACATGGAGGACAGGAGGATCACTCTGCTGTAGTTAATACATGGAGGATAGGAGGATCACTCTGCTGTAGTTAATACATGGGGGATAGGAGGATCACTCTGCTGTAGTTAATACATGGAGGACAGGAGGATCACTCTGCTGTAGTTAATACATGGGGGATAGGAGGATCACTCTGCTGTAGTTAATACATGGAGGATAGGAGGATCACTCTGCTGTAGTTAATACATGGAGGATAGGAGGATCACTCTGCTGTAGTTAATACATGGGGGATAGGAGGATCACTCTGCTGTAGTTAATACATGGAGGATAGGAGGATCACTCTGCTGTAGTTAATACATGGAGGACAGGAGGATCACTCTGCTGTAGTTAATACATGGAGGATAGGAGGATCACTCTGCTGTAGTTAATACATGGAGGATAGGAGGATCACTCTGCTGTAGTTAATACATGGAGGATAGGAGGATCACTCTGCTGTAGTTAATACATGGGGGATAGGAGGATCACTCTGCTGTAGTTAATACATGGGGGATAGGAGGATCACTCTGCTGTAGTTAATACATGGAGGATAGGAGGATCACTCTGCTGTAGTTAATACATGTGGGATAGGAGGATCACTCTGCTGTAGTTAATACATGGAGGACAGGAGGATCACTCTGCTGTAGTTAATACATGGAGGATAGGAGGATCACTCTGCTGTAGTTAATACATGGAGGATAGGAGGATCACTCTGCTGTAGTTAATACAACTGTGCTGTAACTCCAATCCAGAGATCACCGTGTAGAGGTGTTCTGGCCTGATGTTAATATGATAATCCTGTCAGAGCAGAGCAAGCTACCTTGGCTTTTAGTGAATTGAAAAACATGTATTCAGACAGTGTGTACCTTCAAGGATTTCCACGGTATTCCTGAGCTTCTTTTGTTATGCGTTCTTTCTTTCACATCGAATTGCCTTGAATGACAGATAGATACGAATGTTCTGTTATTCCTTGTTGCTTTAGTAGATGGAACAAAAGGATGAATCATCTTTTCGTGAAGCACAATAAGCAAAAAGGTGTGATGGGTCCACACTCAAAAAGATTTAGCATAATGTTTACATCAGGAATAGTGTACAGCGACGTTTTGGTTCATCAGCCTTCTTCAGTGTGTAGGTACAACTCTTTTTAATTCAAAATAGCGTTTATAGAGAGCACAGGTGAGCAACCAATGAGCAGCAGGTGCTTCTAATCAGGGTTGTCACACATCTGCCAATCAGGGATGTGGCTTCTCTGGTCTACCTGTATACAAGTTACAATCACAAAGAAATACAGAATTACAGGGTTTGGGAGAAGGCACGAAGGGCTATTGGAGGTATCAGGTGTGAACCATTCATGAATCAATTTCCTTACGTGTCTCAGCTCACACGAGATAGCTTACAATGCACAATAATGACTAATGAATGTTAGAGATCTTACTTGTCATGGAAGAGTGTGAGTTTGAGCTTAGGGGGGCATTTACACAGAGAAAGAGAGAGCGAGAGAGAGTGAGCAAGAGAGAGAGAGAGAGAGAGAGAGAGGAGAGAGAGAGAGAGAGAGAGAGAGAGAGAGAGAGAGAGAGGAGAGAGAGAGAGAGAGAGAGAGAGAAAAACTTGTTCTAGTTTTCAAGCTGGACTAGACCAGTGTTTCTTTGTAGCAGGCATTGAGTGAGCACATTAATCTAATGCATCAGCAGGTTCACATTTGTTTTAATGCAAACTGAAGAAAAGGAACGGCGTTGTTGCCACGGCATCTCCAGGGAGAAGAAGCTTAAAATCTCCTTCTCTAATGATAATAGATGATCACGTTAATGAGTTGTCCAAACATAACAAATGGAATGAATTAGAGCCTTAGAACAAACTACTGTTTCATTAAAATACAATAAAAAGAAAAGATTAGTTTTATACACAAGGAAATAACTTTCCCGTCTTTAGCGTTATTGATGAGAATGTAGGGAATGTATCAAGGTGGACCAAGCCTCTGGTCAATATGGTTTAGAAACCTATCAGGACTGTTGACCACATTATTGTTTTATTTAGTTTTGTTGTTGTCAGGTTAATCATATTCATACAACTGCAGACCTCTTAATAGGATTTCCGTCCTTTGAATTTAGCTGACGATTATTAAAAAAAAAAAAGGATATTAAAGAGACTGAATCTCTGCGTCTTTAGGTTAGAGTGAGCGTCTCTGAAAGAGTTGGGAGTCAGTTCATGATGCCATTGTTACTATTTGGCATTGTAGGAAAACCATAAATCACTTGAACACAAACAGTCCTAATGGAGACACTCTTCTATAAACTGTATATCATGTCTTTTCTAAAGTATATAAACCTACTTCCATCTGTCTTGATGATCTTATTCCCCAAGTATTGTTCCTCAGCCGTAATCAATTTCAAAGAGGCCAGCCAGTGTTCAAAGTAGCCAGGAGAGAGAGAGAGACGTGGATTATGTGCCGAGGCGATTCTCTCTACTGAAACGACCTTGTCTGTGTAACAGTACTGTTAGTCGTCAGCCTCAGGCTCTCAACCCCACACTCAATCACCCCTGTAACCCTTGGAGTCAACAGTTGACTGCCGTAGCCTTTTGCTACAATCTCAATTTGTATTTTGTTTCAGACTGTGATGACTTGACAGAGAGAAATAAGAGGATTTATCTTTATCTGCCTCGTAGTGAGAGAGCTCTCTCTTTCTTTCCATCTCTCTCTCTCTCTCTCTCTCTCTCTCTCTCTCTCTCTCTCTCTCTGGGTCCCTCTAAAAAACTGGGCTTACAACCTTGAAGTTAGACAACTACATAAAGGCCTATACTCTGTAAACTAAGATGATATAAATTATTATGTCCTGTAAATCAATGCAGCAGACACTAAAAATAGAAGCGAACCAGTGAACCAAGTCTTAAAAAGCACCAAATGTAGAGATCATTCTGGACACTATGGCCCCTAGAACCTCTATAGCCATTGACTGGACCCCTAGACACTATGGCCCCTAGAACCCCTATAGCCATTGACTGGACCCCTAGACATTATAGCCCCTAGAACCTCTATAGCCATTGACTGGACCCCTAGACATTATAGCCCCTAGAACCCCTATAGCCATTGCCTGGACCCCTAGACACTATGGCCCCTAGAACCCCTATAGCCATTGACTGGACCCCTAGACACTATGGCCCCTAGAACCCCTATAGCCATTGACTGGACCCCTAGACATTATAGCCCCTAGAACCTCTATAGCCATTGACTGGACCCCTAGACACTATGGCCCCTAGAACCCCTATAGCCATTGACTGGACCCCTAGACACTATGGCCCCTAGAACCCCTATAGCCATTGACTGGACCCCTAGACACTATGGCCCCTAGAACCCCTATAGCCATTGACTGGACCCCTAGACACTATGGCCCCTAGAACCTCTATAGCCATTGACTGGACCCCTAGTCACTATGGCCCCTAGAACCCCTATAGCCATTGACTGGACCCCTAGACACTATGGCCCCTAGAACCCCTATAGCCATTGACTGGACCCCTAGACACTATGGCCCCTAGAACCCCTATAGCCATTGACTGGACCCCTAGACACTATGGCCCCTAGAACCCCTATAGCCATTGACTGGACCCCTAGACACTATGGCCCCTAGAACCTCTATAGCCATTGACTGGACCCCTAGACACTATGGCCCCTAGAACCCCTATAGCCATTGACTGGACCCCTAGACACTATGGCCCCTAGAACCACTATAGCCATTGACTGGACCCCTAGACACTATGGCCCCTAGAACCTCTATAGGCATTGACTGGACCCCTAGACACTATGGCCCCTAGAACCCCTATAGCCATTGACTGGACCCCTAGACACTATGGCCCCTAGAACCTCTATAGCCATTGACTGGACCCCTAGACACTATGGCCCCTAGAACCCCTATAGCCATTGACTGGACCCCTAGACACTATGGCCCCTAGAACCTCTATAGCCATTGACTGGACCCCTAGACACTATGGCCCCTAGAACCTCTATAGCCATTGACTGGACCCCTAGACACTATGGCCCCTAGAACCTCTATAGCCATTGACTGGACCCCTAGACACTATGGCCCCTAGAACCCCTATAGCCATTGACTGGACCCCTAGACACTATGGCCCCTAGAACCCCTATAGCCATTGACTGGACCCCTAGACACTATGGCCCCTAGAACCTCTATAGCCATTGACTTGACCCCTAGACACTATGGCCCCTAGAACCTCTATAGCCATTTACCTGGGGCTATTGACAGTGTAAAAGCCCACTGTGTGTCATATCTGTTCCTCAGGTCACTGATCACATCGGTTCTGGAGGATTTCTTTCTTAATGCATCCCAAATGGCACCCTATGCCCTTTATAGTCCACTACTTTTTGCCCAGATCCCAATGGACTGTGGCCAATAGTACAACACTATGAGGGGAATAGGCTGCCGTTTGGGATGCATACCGAGGTAAGTGTAACATCAGAGTAGCTGAGGTCCTGCATCAGTGTTTTTATCTGGACAGAGGCACGCTACCTTATTGAGCTATACTTCAATGTGGTATTAGAGGTGGTGTCATAACCCCCTATATAGTGCACTAGTTTTAACCAGAGTGTGGGTGTGTGTCTTTGTGTGTGTCTTTGTGTGTGTGTGTGTGTGTGTGTGTGTGTGTGTGTGTGTGTGTGTGTGTGTGTGTGTGTGTGTGTGTGTGTGTGTGTGTGTGTGTGTGTGTGTGTGTGTGTGTGTGTGTGTGTGTGTGTGTGTGTGTGTGTGTTTCTGGTCCCAAATAGTGCACTATATATGGAATAGGGTGCCACTTTTCTTTCTGATCATTATTATGTGAATTATGTGGTAGCACTCAAGCTAAGGGAAGCTCTGTCCGGTGGGCAAGAAGGGACTATCGAGTGAAACATCACACCACCACTTTTAACAGATAGTGTCTGAAAAATAAAGTTATTCTATTCAATTTTATATTATTTCATTCTATATTATTATATTATGTTGTATTGTATTATATTGTATGAGTTCCTGCCTTTATCTAACCTCATTGTACTTTTATTATGAATATTAACTGCGATCGTCTTCAATGATTTCCATTGATTACTGGTGCTATGGATCTTTATAATGGGTAATCATTACTATTTTTATGGATAGATTAGGGAATTACAATCACTGTCATTTATACAGCTACTCCCAAGGAATCATTAGTACAAAGTAACTGTGAAAACTGTACTGTATGTCAACACTGTTAACGTTGCATGTAAGGTGCCATAAAGATTCGAATCAATACATAGATACCTGGGTTTAGTACATAAGATATATAGATACCTGGGTCTAGTACATAGGATATATAGATACCTGGGTCTAGGACATACGATACATAGATACCTGGGTCTAGTACATATGATATATAGATACCTGGGTCTAGTACATATGATATATAGATACCTGGGTCTAGTATATATGATATATAGATACCTGGGTCTAGGTCACATGTAATATAGATACCTGGGTCTAGGACATATGATATATATGATACCTGGGTCTAGGACACATGATACATAGATACATAGATACCTGTGTCTAGGACATATTATACATAGATACCAGGGTCTAGGTCATATGATATATAGATACCTGGGTCTAGTACATATGATATATAGATACCTGGGTCTAGTATATATGATATATAGATACCTGGGTCTAGTACATATGATATATAGATACCTGGGTCTAGTATATATGATATATAGATACCTGGGTCTAGGTCACATGTAATATAGATACCAGGGTCTAGGTCATATGATATATAGATACCTGGGTCTAGGACATATGATACATAGATACCTGGGTCTAGGACATATTAAACATAGATACCTGGGTCTAGGACATATGATACGTAGACACCTGGGTCTAGGACATGTGATATGTAGATTTCTGGTTCTTGGACATATGTTACATAGATACATAGACCCCTGGGTCTAGGACATATGATACATAGATACATAGACCCCTGGGTCTAGGACATATGATACATAGATACATAGACACCT
>NC_138291.1:110497500-110512500 GCF_965601325.2 Salmo salar | reverse complement strand
CTGTCTCTTCTGGAGGTGAGCTGTTTACTCTGTCTCTTCTGGAGGTGAGCTGTTAAATCTGTCTCTTCTAGAGGTGAGCTGTTTAATCTGTCTCTTCTGGAGGTGAGCTGTTTAATCTGTCTCTTCTAGAGGTGAGCTGTTTAATCTGTCTCTTCTAGAGGTGAGCTGTTTACTCTGTCTCTTCTAGAGGTGAGCTGTTTAATCTGTCTCTTCTGGAGGTGAGCTGTTTAATCTGTCTCTTCTAGAGGTGAGCTGTTTAATCTGTCTCCTCTAGAGGTGAGCTTTTTAATCTGTCTATTCTAGAGGTGAGCTGTTTAATCTGTCTCTACAAGAGGTGAGCTGTTTAATCTGTCTCTTCCAGAGGTGAGCTGTTTAATCTGTCTCTTCTAGAGGTGAGCTGTTTAATCTGTCTCTTCTAGAGGTGAGCTGTTTAATCTGTCTCTTCTAGAGGTGAGCTGTTAAATCTGTCTCTTCTAGAGGTGAGCTGTTTAATCTGTCTCTACAAGAGGTGAGGTGTTTAATCTGTCTCTTCCAGAGGTGAGCTGTTTAATCTGTCTCTTCTAGAGGTGAGCTGTTTAATCTGTCTCCTCTAGAGGTGAGCTGTTTACTCTGTCTCTTCTAGAGGTGAGCTGTTTAATCTGTCTCTTCTGGAGGTGAGCTGTTTACTCTGTCTCTTCTGGAGGTGAGCTGTTAAATCTGTCTCTTCTAGAGGTGAGCTGTTTACTCTGTCTCTTCTAGAGGTGAGCTGTTTAATCTGTCTCTTCTGGAGGTGAGCTGTTTACTCTGTCTCTTCTAGAGATGAGCTGTTTAATCTGTCTCTTCTGGAGGTGAGCTGTTTAATCTGTCTCTTCTAGAGGTGAGCTGTTTAATCTGTCTCTTCTAGAGGTGAGCTGTTTACTCTGTCTCTTCTAGAGGTGAGCTGTTTAATCTGTCTCTTCTGGAGGTGAGCTGTTTAATCTGTCTCTTCTAGAGGTGAGCTGTTTAATCTGTCTCCTCTAGAGGTGAGCTTTTTAATCTGTCTATTCTAGAGGTGAGCTGTTTAATCTGTCTCTACAAGAGGTGAGCTGTTTAATCTGTCTCTTCCAGAGGTGAGCTGTTAAATCTGTCTCTTCTAGAGGTGAGCTGTTTAATCTGTCTCTACAAGAGGTGAGCTGTTTAATCTGTCTCTTCCAGAGGTGAGCTGTTTAATCTGTCTCTTCTAGAGGTGAGCTGTTTAATCTGTCTCCTCTAGAGGTGAGCTGTTTACTCTGTCTCTTCTAGAGGTGAGCTGTTTAATCTGTCTCTTCTGGAGGTGAGCTGTTTACTCTGTCTCTTCTGGAGGTGAGCTGTTAAATCTGTCTCTTCTAGAGGTGAGCTGTTTACTCTGTCTCTTCTAGAGGTGAGCTGTTTAATCTGTCTCTTCTGGAGGTGAGCTGTTTAATCTGTCTCTTCTAGAGGTGAGCTGTTTAATCTGTCTCTTCTAGAGGTGAGCTGTTAAATCTGTCTCTTCTAGAGGTGAGCTGTTTACTCTGTCTCTTCTAGAGGTGAGCTGTTTAATCTGTCTCTTCTGGAGGTGAGCTGTTTAATCTGTCTCTTCTAGAGGTGAGCTGTTTAATCTGTCTCTAGAGGTGAGCTGTTTAATCTGTCTCTTCCAGAGGTGAGCTGTTTAATCTGTCTCTTCTAGAGGTGAGCTGTTTAATCTGTCTCTTCTAGAGATGAGCTGTTTAATCTGTCTCTTCTAGAGGTGAGCTGTTAAATCTGTCTCTTCTAGAGGTGAGCTGTTTAATCTGTCTCTTCTAGAGGTGAGCTGTTTAATCGGTCTCTTCTAGAGGTGAGTTGTTTAAACCATCTCTTTTAGGAGTGATTCATCTGTCTCTTCTAGAGGTGAGCTGTTAAATCTGTCTCTTCTAGAGGTGAGCTGTTTAATCTGTCTCTACTAGAGGTGAGCTGTTTAATCTGTCACACACACACACACACACACACACACACACACACACACACACACACACACACACACACACACACACACACACACACACACACACACACACACACACACACACACACACACACACACACAGAAATGCAGATATGTTCCTTTGTGGCTTTCCTGAGGTACAGAGAAGTGGAGATGTGTCAGGATGAAATACAGAAAACAGTATTTCTTCCAGTTCATGCTAGTCTCTGTCTGCTGTAAACCCAACTACTGTAAGACAAGGCAGTGCTGCTATTCCAATCCAATTCATCCTCAGTGCTCCTGCCCACAGGAATAGAAACCCATATAGCTCACTACTGGGCTCTGAGAGGCTCGGAGAGTGGTGTGGTCAGGAAGATTGATTGGTTGGCTAGATCACAGCTCACTGACTGAAGACAGCACTGCAATGCATGCTGGGTAGAACTGTATAGAGCTAATGCATCACATGACCTACTGGGTGAGGTGGTGAGTTAAAGATAATTGGAAGAAAGACATTTACAGTGAACTGCTTTTTCAAGGAAGTTGGAAGTTCAAGGTTTCAGTTTTAGGGCACTGCTGGGGTCTAAATGGTTCTGTATGACTCTGTATTGTTCTGCAGGGTTTTATAGGGTTCTATGCTTCTGTATGGTTGTGTATGGTTCAAAACGGTTGTACAGTATGGTTTGTTCTGTGCTGTTCTATAAAGTTTTCTACTGATCTCTATTATTCTGTATTGTTCTATAATGTTCTCTACTGATATCTATGGTTCTAGAATGTTATCTCCTGATCTCTATGGTTCTGTATGGTTCTATAATGTTCTCTGCTGATCTCTGTTGTTCTGTATGGTTCTATAATGTTCTCTGCTGATCTGTATGGTTCTATAATGTTCTCTGCTGATCTCTGTTGTTCTGTATGGTTCTATAATGTTCTCTGCTGATCTGTATGGTTCTATAATGTTCTCTGCTGATCTCTATGATTTTAGAATGTTCTCTACTGATCTCTACGGTTCTATAATATCCTCTACTGATCTATATGGTTCTGTATTGTTTTGTAATGTTCTCTACTGATATCTATGGTTCTATAATGTTATCTCCTGATCTCTATGGTTCTGTATGGTTCTAAAGTGTTATCTCCATATCTCTATTGCTCTGTATGGTTCTATAATGTTCTCTACTGATCTCTATGATTTTAGAATGTTCTCTACTGATCTCTATGGTTCTATAATATCCTCTACTGATCTCTATGGTTCTGTATTGTTTTGTAATGTTCTCTACTGATCTCTATGGTTTTATAATGTTCTATACTGATATCTATGGTGCTATAATGTTATCTCCTGATCTCTATGGTTCTGTATGGTTCTATAGTGTTATCTCCTGATCTCTATGATTCTATAGTGTTATCTCCTGATCTCTATGGTTTTGTATGGTTCTATAATGTTCTCTGCTGATCTCTATTGTTCTGTATGGCTATATAATGTTCTCTACTGATATCTATGGTGCTATAATGTTATCTCCTGATCTCTATGGTTCTGTATGGTTCTGTATGGTTCTATAGTGTTATCTCCTGATCTCTATGGTTCTGTATGGTCCTATAATGTTCTCTGCTGATCTCTATTGTTCTGTATGGCTATATAATGTTCTCTACTGATCTCTATGGTTCTGTATGGTTCTATAACGTTTTCTACTGATCTCTATGGTTATGTATGGTTCTACAATGTTCTCTACTCATCTATACGGTTCCGTATGGTTATATAATGTTCTCAACTCCTCTCTACGGTTCTATAATGTTCTCTACTGATCTCTACATTTCTGTATGGTTCTATAATGTTCTCTACTGATCTCTACGGTTCTGTATGGTTCTATAATGTTCTCTGCTAATCTCTATTCTTCTGAATGGTTCTACAATGTTCTCTACTGATCTGTATGGTTCTATAATGTTTTCTACTGACCTCTACGGTTCTGTATGGTTCTATAATGTTCTCTACTGACCTCTACGGTTCTGTATCGTTCTACAATGTTCTCTACTGACCTCTACGGTTCTGTATGGTTCTACAATGTTCTCTACTGACCTCTACGGTTCTGTATGGTTCTATAATGTTGTGACCTCTACTGATCTGTATGGTTCTATAATGTTTTCTACTGACCTCTATGGTTCTGTATGGTTCTATAATGTTCTCTACTGACCTCTATGGTTCTGTATGTTTCTATAATGTTCTCTACTGACCTCTACGGTTCTGTATGGTTCTATAATGTTCTCTACTGATCTCAATGTTCTGTATGTTTCTATAACATTCTCTACTGATCTCTATGTTCTGTATAGTTCTAAAATTTTCTCTACGGATCTAGATTGTTCTATATGGTTCTACAATATTCTCTATGGTTCTGTATGATTATATATTGTTCTCTACTTACCTCTACAATTATATAAGGTTCTCTGCTGATCTCTATTGTTCTGTATGGTTATATAATGTTCTCTACTGATATCTATGGTTCTAGAATGTTATCTCCTGATCTCTATGGTTCTGTATGGTTCTATAATGTTATCTGCTGATCTCTGTTGTTCTGTATGGTTCTATAATGTTCTCTGCTGATCTGTATGGTTCTATAATGTTCTCTGCTGATCTCTATGATTTTAGAATGTTCTCTACTGATCTCTACGGTTCTATAATATCCTCTACTGATCTATATGGTTCTGTATTGTTTTGTAATGTTCTCTACTGATATCTATGGTTCTATAATGTTATCTCCTGATCTCTATGGTTCTGTATGGTTCTAAAGTGTTATCTCCATATCTCTATTGCTCTGTATGGTTCTATAATGTTCTCTACTGATCTCTATGATTTTAGAATGTTCTCTACTGATCTCTACGGTTCTATAATATCCTCTACTGATCTCTATGGTTCTGTATTGTTTTGTAATGTTCTCTACTGAACTCTATGGTTTTATAATGTTCTATACTGATATCTATGGTGCTATAATGTTATCTCCTGATCTCTATGGTTCTGTATGGTTCTATAGTGTTATCTCCTGATCTCTATGGTTCTGTATGGTTCTATAATGTTCTCTACTGATCTCTATTGTTCTGTATGGCTATATAATGTTCTCTACTGATCTCTATGGTTCTGTATGGTTCTATAAATATTCCCTCCTGTTCTCTATTGTTCTGTATCATTCTATAATGTTCAGTACTGATCTCTTTTGCTCTGTATGGTTCTATAATGTTCTCTACTGATCTCTATGGTTCTGTATGGTTATATAATGATCTCTACTGATCTCTATGGTTCTGTATGGTTATATAGTGTTCTCTACTGATCTCTATGGTTCTGTATGGTTCTATACTGTTCTCTGCTGATCGCTATTGTTCTGTATGGCTATATAATGTTCTCTACTGATCTCTATGGTTCTGTATGGTTATATAGCGTTCTCTACTGATCTCTATTGTTCTGTATGGTTATATAGTGTTCTCTATCAAATCAAATCAAATGTATTTGTCACATACACATGGTTAACAGGTGTTAATGCAAGTGTAGCGAAATGCTTGTGCTTCTAGTTCCGACCATGCAGTAATATCTAACAAGTAATCTTACAATTCCACAACAACTACCTTGTACACACAAGTGTAAAGGAATGAGTACGAATATGTACATAAAAATATATAAATGAGTGATGGCCGAACGGCATAGGCAAGATGTAATAGATGGTATGGAGTACAGTATATACAAATGAGATGAGTATTGTAGGTTATTAAAACATTATATAAAGCAGAATTGTTTAAGGTGGCTAGTGATACATTACATCAGGATGGCAAGATGCAGTAGATGGTATAGAGTACAGTATATACATATGAGATGAGTAATGTAGGTTATGAAAACATTATATAAAGTGGCATTGTTTAAAGTGGCTAGTGATACATCTAATTACATCAAGATGGCAAGATGCAGTAGATGGTATGGCGTAGAGTATATACATATGAGATGAATAATGTAGGTTATATAAACATTATCTAATATAAATAATATAAAGTGGCAAGTGATAAATTGATTACATCAATTTTCCCATTATTAAAGTGGCTTGAGTTGAGTCAGTATGTTGGCAGCAGCCACTCAATGTTAGCGATGGCTTTTTAACAGTCTGATGGCCTTGAGATAGAAGCTGTTTTTCAGTCTCTTGGTTCCAGCTTTGATCCACCTGTACTGACCTCGCCTTCTGGATGATAGCGGGGTGAACAGGCAGTGGCTCGGGTGGTTGTTGTCTTTGATGATCTTTTTGGCCTTCCTGTGACATCGGGTGGTGTAGGTGTCCTGGAGGGCATTTAGTTTGCACCCGGTGATGCGTTGTGCAGTCCTCACTACCCTCTGGAGAGCCTTCCAGTTATGGGCGGAGCAGCAGCCGTACCAGGCGGTGATACAGCCTGACAGGATGCTCTCGATTGTGCATCTGTAAAAGTTTGTGAGTGTTTTTGGTGACAAGCCAAATTTCTTCAGCCTCCTGAGGTTGAAGAGGTGATGTTGCGCTGTTGCTCCTTCTTCACCACGCTGTCTGTGTGGACCATTTCAGTTTGTCTGTGATGTGTACGCCCAGGAACTTAAAACTCTCCACCCTCTCCACTACTGTCCCGTCAATGTAGATAGGGGGCTGCTCCCTCTGCTGTTTCCTGAAGTCCACAATCATCTCTTTTGTTTTGTTGACACTGACTGCGAGGTTATTTTCCTGACACCACACTCCAAGGGCCCTCACCTCCTCCCTGTAGGCCGTCTCGTCGTTGTTGGTAATCAAGCTTACCACTGTAGTGTCGTCTGCAAACTTGATGATTGAGTTGGAGGCGTGCATGGCCACGCAGTCATGGGTGAACAGGGAGTACAGGAGAGGGCTGAGAACGCACCCTTGTGGGGACCCAGTGTTGAGGATCAGCGGGGTGGAGATGTTGTTACCTACCCTCACCACCTGGGGGCGGCCCGTCAGGAAGTCCAGGACCCAGTTGCACAGGGCGGGGTCGAGACCCAGGGTGTCAAGCTTAATGACGAGTTTGGAGGGTACTATGGTGTTAAATGCTGAGCTGTAATCGATGAACAGCATTCTTACATAGGTATTCCTCTTGTCCAGATGGGTTAGGGCAGTGTGTAGTGTGATGGTGATTGCGTTGTCTGTGGACCTATTGGGTCAGTAAGCAAATTGGAGTGGGTCTAGGGTGTCAGGTAGGGTGGAGGTGATATGGTCCTTGACTAGTCTCTTAAAGCACTTCATGATGACGGAAGTGAGTGCTACAGGGCGGTAGTCATTTAGCTCAGTTACCTTAGCTTTCTTGGGAACAGGAACAATGGTGGCCCTCTTGAAGCATGTGGGGACAGCAGACCGGGATAAGGATTGATTGAATATGTCTGTAAACACACCAGCCAGCTGGTCTGCGCATGCTCTGAGGACGCGGCCGGGGATGCCGTCTGGGCCTGCAGCCTTGCGAGGGTTAACACGTTTAAATTTTTTAATCACGTTGGCTGCAGTGAAGGAGAGCCCGCAGGTTTTGGTAGCGGGCCGTGTTAGTGGCACTGTATTGTCCTCAAAGCGAGCAAAAAAGTTGTTCAGTCTGTCTGGAAGCAAGGCATCGTGATCCGCGACGGGGCTGATTTTTCTTTTGTAGTCCGTGATTGACTGTAGACCCTGCCACATACCTCTCGTGTCTGAGCCGTTGAATTGCGACTCGACTTTGTCTCTGTACTGACGCTTAGCTTGTTTGATTGCCTTGCGGAGGGAATAGCTACACTGTTTGTATTCGGTCATGTTTCCGGTCACTTTGCCCTGATTAAAAGCAGTGGTTCGTGCGTTCAGTTTTGCGCGAATGCTGCCATCAATCCACGGTTTCTGGTTGGGGAATGTTTTAATAGACGCTGTTGGTACGACATCACCGATGCACTTGTTAATGAACTCGCACACTGAGTCAGCACATTCGTCAATGTTGTTGTTCGCAGCAATGCGGAACATATCCCAGTCCACGTGATCGATGCAATCTTGAAGCGTGGAATCCGATTGACCGGACCAGCGTTGAACAGACCTGAGGGCGGGAGCTTCCTGTTTTAGCTTCTGTCTATAGGCTGGGAGCAACAAAATTGAGTCGTGGTCAGCTTTTCCAAAGGGAGGGTGGGGGAGGGCCTTATATGCGTCGCAGAAGTTAGAATGACAGTGGTCTAGGGTTTTGCCCGCCCTGGTAGCACAACCGATATGCTGATAGAATTTGGGGAGCCTTGTTTTCAGATTAGCCTTGTTAAAATCCCCGGCTACAATAAATGCAGCCTCAGGATATGTGGTTTCCAGTTTACATAGAGTCAAATTAAGTTCTTTCAGTGCCGTCGAGGTTTCTGCTTGGGGGGGATATACACGACTGTGATTATGATCGAAGAGAATTCTCTTGGTAGATAATGCAGTCGGCATTTGATAGTGAGGAATTCTAAGTCAGGTGAACAAAAGGACTTGAGTTCCTGTATGTTGTTATGATCACACCACGTCTCGTTAATCATAAGGCATATACCCCCACTCTTCTTCTTACCAGAGAGATGCTTGTTTCTGTCGGCGCGATGCGTGAAGAAACCAGGTGGCTGTACCGACTCTGATAGAGTGTCTCGAGTGAGCCATGTTTCCGTGAAACAAAGAACGTTACAGTCTCGGATGTCTCTCTGGAATGCTACCCTTGCTCGGATTTCGTCTACCTTGTTGTCAAGAGACTGGACAGTGGCGATTAGTATGCTCGGGAGCGGTGCGCGATGTGCCCGTCTACGTAGCCTGACTAGAAGACCGCGCCGTCTGCCCCTTCTTCTACGATGTCGTTGTTTTTGGTCGCCTGCTGGGATCCGATCCATTGTCCTGGGTGGTAGTCCAAACAGAGGATCCGCTTCGGGAAAGTCGTATTTCTGGTCGTAATGTTGGTGAGTTGACGTTGCTCTTATATCCAATAGTTTCTCCCGACTGTATGTAGTAAAACCTAAGATTACCTGGGGTAACAATGTAAGAAATAATACATAAAAAAGCTAAATACTGCATAGTTTCCTAGGAACGCGAAGCGAGGCGGCCATCTTTGTCGGCGCCGGATCGCTATGGTTCTGTATGGTTCTGTAATGTTCTCTACTGATCACTATGGTTCTGTATGGTTATATAATGTTCTCTACTGATCGCTATGGTTTTGTATGGTTCTATAATGTTCTCTACTGATCTCTATGGTTCTGTATGGTTATATAATGTTCTCTACTTATCTCTATGGTTCTGTATGGTTATATAATGTTCTCTACTGATCTCTATGGTTCTGTATGGTTATATAATGTTCTCTACTGATCTCTATGGTTCTGTATGGTTATATAATGTTCTCTACCGATCTCTATGGTTCTGTATGGTTATATAATGTTCTCTACTGATCTCTATGGTTCTGTATGGTTATATAATGTTCTCTATTGATCTCTATGGTTCGTTAATGTTCTCTGTGGTTCTATATTTCAGGTAGTAGGCACGACTAATTTGTAACATGTAAGATAGTGATAACAACCTGTGGGTTATTCCAGTATAAACACAGTGTGGTGGTTGGGTGGTAGGGATCATCGACCTGTGGGTTATTCCAGTATAAAGACAGTGTGGTGGTTGGGTGGTAGGGATCATCGACCTGTGGGTTATTCCAGTATAAAGACAGTGTGGTGGTTGGGTGGTAGTGATCATCGACCTGTGGGTTATTCCAGTATAAACACAGTGTGGTGGTTGGGTGGTAGTGATCATCGACCTGTGGGTTATTCCAGTATAAAGACAGTGTGGTGGTTGGGTGGTAGGGATCATCGACCTGTGGGTTATTCCAGTATAAAGACAGTGTGGTGGTTGGGTGGTAGGGATCATCGACCTGTGGGTTATTCCAGTATAAAGACAGTGTGGTGGTTGGGTGGTAGGGATCATCGACCTGTGGGTTATTCCAGTATAAAGACAGTGTGGTGGTTGGGTGGTAGGGATCATCGACCTGTGGGTTATTCCAGTATAAAGACAGTGTGGTGGTTGGGTGGTAGGGATCATCGACCTGTGGGTTATTCCAGTATAAAGACAGTGTGGTGGTTGGGTGGTAGGGATCATCGACCTGTGGGTTATTCCAGTATAAAGACAGTGTGGTGGTTGGGTGGTAGGGATCATCGACCTGTGGGTTATTCCAGTATAAAGACAGTGTGGTGGTTGGGTGGTAGGGATCATCGACCTGTGGGTTATTCCAGTATAAAGACAGTGTGGTGGTTGGGTGGTAGGGATCATCGACCTGTGGGTTATTCCAGTATAAAGACAGTGTGGTGGTTGGGTGGTAGGGATCATTGTGTCTGAGCTAAAGGGCCTTTAACCTCTGTAGTATTACTTCTAATTAGTGGGGAGAAGACATGCTAAAAGTACCAGATGGCAACATTATTTGATAGTCTCTCAAAATGGCTACTGACCACGGTCCTTTAATGCTTGTGTGATATGTTTAATTAAAGCGGCTTGTCAAAGCGGCAATTTACACAAAATTGATGCCAACACACGGTGCTATTAATACTATGTCACTGACATTGCTATTAATTACAAAGAGTAGTTAATATCACACGCATCTTCATTATCGACATAAATATTAAGATGGCTGCTGTAAGAGGAATGGAAACCCTACCAGATACTTCCATCTAATAACCATTTGAGAAGAATATTAGCCTTGTCAGATCGGGCTCAAATTGGCCTGGAACTATACCTGTCATGCCCAGAATCAGGATGTCTACCTTGCTCTGTGACCTGAAACCAAAACGACATGAACACTTGACAGATTTGACACAGAAAATTGTGGCCAAAACAACCTCTATTTGGCTAACCAAGCAGCAAATATGTTAGATGATGCGGTGAATTTATTAAGTAGCTTTTTTATTTATTTTTATTTGTCTTGGCATTTATTTCTTGCCACCTTTTGAAAGCACAAATTATTCTCAGACATTTCACTTAGACGTTCAAAATGAAAGGCAAACTGAGTATATATTTAATCAAATTAACAACGGACTGATAACAGTTCTAACACTAACACAACAACAACCGATAAACAATGTCTTTCACTGCATGTAACGGTAGACGAGGGCCAAATTGAACGAAGCAAAACGGTTCACTCAGCTCTGTCTGCTTCATCTGGGCTGTCAGCGACAGGACAGTCATCTTCATTTTCTTTGTCCTTACTTTGAAACATAAGGTAATATATAAAGGTCTGTTCTTACCAGGTCTGTCTGTCTCCTCCCCACTCGCCCCACTTGGTTTGATCAATGCTCTAAAGTTGGTGCCCTGTAAGCCAGGTAAAAAGATGAGTTATTTCCTATTTGATAAGGTATTGTATGTTTTACACTGAGAGAGAGACTGGTATAGACCATGGAATGGTGCATAAATATTAATTATTTACAGAAACATAGGTCTAAATTCTTTTCTCATTTACAAAAAGGTAAAAAATACACATAAAAAAATATTTTTTTCATTTTCACAACAGTAAGCCTGTACCAACCAAAGCATTTGATAGCTTTTGAATTGACCAGTGGTTTCTGGCAGTTTGTCTGGCCTGTTATCCTTTGTTTTATGATGCTCACAACAGTGAGCTCAAAGTCAAACTCAATATGATGAGGTATTAGCACTCCGCCACCATTTCACTCAGACGTGTCAAGGTCAGGTCACACAGGGGATTGTCCCCCCAACCCAGCGGTTTGGCCTTACACACACACACACACACACACACACACACACACACACACACACACACACACACACACACACACACACACACACACACACACACACACACACACACACACACACACACACACACACACACACCTCATAACCCCCCCTCCTTTCCAGCCCCCTCTCCCCTCCATCTCTCTCTCTCTCTCTCTCTCTCTCTCTGTTGGGGACAGTTATTATTTGTGCTCACCTCATCACTGCTCAGATGGGCTGTGCAGTGATAATAATACCCCCTTTAACCTTCTAAATGATTACTATTACGATTGGGGAAGATACAGCCACTAATATTGTTCTGCTGCTGGTGACACTGCTACTGCTGCTGCTGCTATGAAACAATATATTTCTACTGTGATCTATCCTTCAAACAAAAGCTTACATTTTTCTGGGATCAAACCAGTATCCTTCAAACAAAACATTCTATTCCTGCTGTGATCAAACCAGTATCCTTCAAACAAAACATTCTATTTCTGCTGTGATCAAACCAGTATCCTTCAAACAAAACATTCTCTTTCTGCTGTGATCAAACCAGAATCCTTCAAACAAAACATTATATTTCTGCTGTGATCAAACCAGTATCCTTCAAACAAAACATTCTATTCCTGCTGTGATCAAACCAGTATCCTTCAAACAAAACATTATATTCCTGCTGTGATCAAACCAGTATCCTTCAAACAAAACCTTACATTTTTCAGTGATCAAACCAGTATTCTTCAAACAAAACCTTAAATTTTTCTGTGATCAAACCAGTATCCTTCAAACAAAACATTCTATTTCTGATGTGATCAAACCAGTATTCTTCAAACAAAACATTATCTTTCTGCTGTGATCAAACCAGTATCCTTCAAACAAAACATTCTATTCCTGCTGTGATCAAACCAGTATCCTTCAAACAATATATTATATTTATACTGTGATCAAACCAGTGTATTTCAAACAATATATAGCCTGTATTATTAGTTTCAACAGACAAAATGCAGTACCTGTGAGAGGAGTTATTCATCTTGCCTTTGATTATATTTTTCTTAGCTTCTATCGTTTATAGGATTGTGTCCAAACTCCTTAGAACAGAAAAAGTATTTTGTCCCCTTTTCAGTTGAATCAGATGCTTTTTGGTTTGTGAAATGCACCTAGCATTTTTCAGGGTCCATGTGGCTCAGTAGTGCACTATATAGGGAAAGGGTTCCATTTCTTATTGTTTATGGTGTACAGGTACTATATGGAGCCAGATCATACTGTACGGGTGTTGTGTTGTCGTGAAATCACAGGGCGGTAGTAAAGCCAGTGATTACAGTGTGTGTCTGTGTGTGGGTATCTTTGTGCACGTTTGTAAGTGTGTGCTTCCATGCATGTGTTTGTGTGTGTGTGTGGATTAAGTCTATCCATTTGTCCCAGGGAGGAGGATTCTTAATGTCCCAGTGTTTAACTCTTAATGTCTCAGTGTTTAACTCTTAATGTCTCAGTGTTTAACTCTTAATGTCCCAGTGTTTAACTTTTAATGTCCCAGTGTTTAACTCTTAATGTCCCAGTGATTAACTCTTAATGTCCCAGTGTTTAACTCTTAATGCCCAATGTTTAACTCTTAATAATGTCTCAGTGTTTAACTCTTAATAATGTCTCAGTGTTTAACTCTTAATGTCCCAATGTTTAACTTTTAATGTCTCAGTGTTTAACTGTTAATGTCTCAGTGTTTAACTCTTAATAATGTCTCAGTGTTTAACTCTTAATGTCCCAGTGTTTAACTTTTAATGTCTCAGTGTTTAACTCTTAATGTCCCAGTGTTTAACTCTTAATAATGTCCCAGTGTTTAACTCTTAATTATGTCTCAGTGTTTAACTCTTAATGTCCCAATGTTTAACTTTTAATGTCTCAGTGTTTAACTTTTAATGTCTCAGTGTTTAACTCTTAATGTCTCCGTGTTTAACTCTTAATGTCCCAGTGTTTAACTCTTAATGTCCCAGTGTTTAACTCTTAATGTCTCAGTGTTTAACTCTTAATGTCTCAGTGTTTAACTCTTAATGTCTCAGTGTTTAACTCTTAATGTCTCAGTGTTTAACTCTTAATGTCTCAGTGTTTAACTCTTAATGTCTCAGTGATTAACTCTTAATGTCCCAGTGTTTAACTTTTCAATGTCCCAGTGTTTAACTCTTAATAATGTCTCAGTGTTTAACTCTTAATGTCCCAGTGTTTAACTCTTAATAATGTCTCAGTGTTTAACTCTTAATAATGTCCCATTGTTTAACTCTTAATGTCTCAGTGTTTAACTCTTAATGTCTCAGTGTTTAACTCTTAATGTCCCAGTGTTTAACTCTTAATGTCTCAGTGTTTAACCCTTAATAATGTCTCAGTGTTTAACTCTTAATAATGTCTCAGTGTTTAACTCTTAATATCCCAGTGTTTAACTCTTAATAATGTCTCAGTGTTTAACTTTTAATGTCCCAGTGTTTAACTCTTAATAATGTCTCAGTGTTTAACTCTTAATAATGTCCCAGTGTTTAACTCTTAATGTCTCAGTGATTAACTCTTAATAATGTCCCAGTGTTTAACTCTTAATGTCCCAGTGTTTAACTTGTAATAATGTCTCAGTGTTTAACTCTTAATGTCTCAGTGTTTAACTCTTAATGTCCCAGTGTTTAACTTTTAATGTCCCAGTGTTTAACTCTTAATGTCCCAGTGTTTAACTCTTAATGTCCCAGTGTTTAACTCTTAATGTCTCAGTGTTTAACTCTTAATAATGTCTCAGTGTTTAACTCTTAATGTCTCAGTGTTTAACTCTTAATGTCGCAGTGTTTAACTCTTGATGTCTCAGTGTTTAACTCTTAATGTCTCAGTGTTTAACTCTTAATGTCCCAGTGTTTAACTCTGAATGTCCCAGTGTTTAACTCTGAATGTCTCAGTGTTAAATATACACTACCAGATAGTCCTGTGTCCATGGCCAGCTCACACTTTCCCTCTGCAAACCTCTGGCATTGCCGACCCTAGCCTTTTGGTTCCCCTAAGAGGAATGTTTTTGGGGGTCTCCCCCAACTTGTGAGTGAAACATTTTAGCAGCCCCTGTCTTGACAGAGAGGAGAAAAAAACAAAAGTTTTAGAATTATTTTCCTGCAATTCTACAAATTTTGCCATGGGGTGGAAAGAGGATTTAGCAATTTTCTATCTCATTTTATGCAATTCTAGTCATTCTATAGAACTATAAGGGGGATTTGTTAGCCCCTAAAAACAACTATAAGGGGGGATTTGTTAGCCCGTATATACAACAAGAAGGGGGGATTTGTTAGCCCCTATATTAAACTATAAGGGGAGATTTGTTAGCCCCTATATTAAATTAGA
>NC_138291.1:110477500-110492500 GCF_965601325.2 Salmo salar | reverse complement strand
GAGAGAAAACAAGAGGGGAAAGAGAGAGAGAGAGAGAGAGAGACAATAAAACCCATTGAATTGAAAGAGAAAGTCACACACTCTTAGAAAAAAGGGTTCCAAAAGGGTTCTATGGCTGTCCCCATAGGAGAACCCTTTTTGGTTCCAGGTCAAACTCTTTTGGGTTCCATGTACCATGTTCTACTTCGAACCAAAAATGGTTCTTCAAAGGCTTCTGCAATGAGGACAGCCAAATAAAAATTTTAGGTTCTAGATAGCACCTTTTTTTTCTAAGAGTGCAGAGAGAAGGAGACAGGAGAAACTGAGGGATAGAGGGACAGAACCAGACAGAGACAAGGGGTCCATGGAGGCATATAAAGAGTGTGTTGGAAGAGCAGGAGAGAAAAGGAGGAGAGGAAAGGGGGAGGCAGAGGAGGGGAGAAAAGGATGATTGGACGGGGGAGGCAGAGCAGGAGAGAAAATGGTGAGAGGACAGGGGGAGGCAGAGCAGGAGAGAAAAGGATGATTGGACGGGGGAGGCAGAGCAGGAGAGAAAATGGTGAGAGGACAGGGGGAGGCAGAGCAGGGGAGAAAAGGATGATTGGACGGGGGAGGCAGAGCAGGAGAGAAAATGGTGAGAGGACAGGGGGAGGCAGAGCAGGGGAGAAAAGGATGATTGGACGGGGGAGGCAGAGCAGGAGAGAAAATGGTGAGAGGACAGGGGGAGGCAGAGCAGGAGAGAAAAGGATGATTGGAGAGGGGGAGGCAGAGCAGGAGAGAAAATGGTGAGAGGACAGGGGGAGGCAGAGCAGGGGAGAAAAGGATGATTGGACGGGGGAGGCAGAGCAGGAGAGAAAATGGTGATTGGACGGGGGAGGCAGAGCAGGAGAGAAAATGGTGAGAGGACAGGGGGAGGCAGAGCAGGGGAGAAAAGGATGAGAGGAAAGGGGAAGGCAGAGCAGGGGAGAAAAGGATGAGAGGACGGGGAGAGGCAGAGCAGGAGAGAAATGTGAGAGGGGACAAGGGGAGGCAGAGCAAGAGAGAAAAGGATGAGAGGACAGGGGGAGGCAGAGCAGGAGAGAAAAAGGTGAGAGGACACAGGGAGGAAGAGCAAGGGAGAAAAGGATGAGAGGGAAGGGGGAGGCAGAGCAAAGGAGAAAAGGATGAGAGGACAGGGGGAGGCAGAGCAGGAGAGAAAAGGATGAGATGACAGGGGGAGGCAGAGCAGGAGAGAAAAGGATGAGAGGAAAGGGGGAGGCAGAGCAAAGGAGAAAAGGATGAGAGGACAGGGGGAGGCAGAGCAGGAGAGAAAAAGGTGAGAGGACACAGGGAGGAAGAGCAAGGGAGAAAAGGATGAGAGGAAAGGGGGAGGCAGAGCAGTGGAGAAAGGACGATAGGACAGGGAGAGGCAGAGCAGGAGAGAAAAGTGGGAGAGGACAAGGGGAGGCAGAGCAGTAGAGAAAATGATGAGAGGACAGGGAGAGGCAGAGCAGGAGAAAAAAGGATGAGAGGATGGGGGAGGCAGAGCAAGAGAGAAAAGGATGAGAGGACAGGGGGAGAAAGGAATGAGAGGAAAGGGGGAGGCAGAGCAGGAGAGAAAAGGATGAGAGGACACAGAGAGGCAGAGCAGGGGAGAAAAGGATGAGAGGACACAGGGAGGCAGAGCAGGGGAGAAAAGGATGAGAGGACACAGGGAGGCAGAGCAGGGGAGAAAAGGATGAGAGGACAGGGGGAGGCAGAGCAGGGGAGAAAAGGATGAGAGGACAGGGGGAGGCAGGCAAAGAAAGTAGGGTAATGACTGTTGCAAAGAGGAAGGAGGTTATTTTTAATATGTAGGAGGACAGATTTAGTGTAAGGTGTGAGTGACACAATGCACAAACCCATGCGCACACACACACTTTACCCCCACATCCTCCCCCCACCACAACCCCACCCCCACACACTCTCCCTCATCCTGCTCTCCCTCTTCTCCCCCCCACCCCCACGCTATCTCTCTCCCCCCACTCACCCTCACCCTCCACCCCACTCTCCCTCACACCAGCCCAGACACTAAAAGAAGAGAGATGTTAGTTCCATTCACCTGATGGCCGTTTGGAGCTCCCAGCATGCCTCTGCAGAGAGAGAGAACCAGAGGGGAGTCACAGCGCAGCTGAGAGCCTCGGCTTAATCTTATGCATCATTAAGCACTCAGCGGCAAGCCAGCACTGTTCATATACATCATCCACGCTTAATAAACATAATGATGACATAAGATGTAATTCTAGATGAATTTTCATTTTATAGGGAAATGGAGAATTCCTTGTGGAAAGGGAAAGGGAAGGGGAGAGAGAAAAATAAAAATAAAGTAAATTATCGGGGAAGTGCAAAATAAATTATTTTTTTCATAGCTAGCGGAGATGAATGTAGGTGTTTTGTTGGTGGTGGGGATAGTGGTGGTGTAACCAGGCTGAGGTGGTGTTGGGGGATAGTGGTGGTGGGGATAGTGGTGGTGTAACCAGGCTGAGGTGGTGGTGATGGGGATAGTGGTGGTGTAACCAGGCTGAGGTGGTGTTGGGGGATAGTGATGGTGGGGATAGTGATGGTGTAACCAGGCTGAGGTGGTGGTGATGGGGATAGTGGTGGTGTAACCAGGCTGAGGTCGTGATGGGGATAGTGGTGGTGTAACCAGGCTGAGGTAGTGGTGATGGGGATAGTGGTAGTGTAACCAGGCTGAGGGGGTGGTGGGGGATAGTGGTGGTGTAACCAGGCTGAGGTGGTGGTGATGGGGATAGTGGTGGTGTAACCAGGCTGAGGTGGTGGTGATGGGGATAGTGGTGGTGTAACCAGGCTGAGGTCGTGGTGGGGGATAGTGGTGGTGTAACCAGGCTGAGGTGGCGATGGGGATAGTGGTGGTGTAACCAGGCTGAGGTCGTGATGGGGATAGTGGTGGTGTAACCAGGCTGAGGTAGTGGTGATGGGGATAGTGGTGGTGTAACCAGGCTGAGGGGGTGGTGGGGGATAGTGGTGGTGTAACCAGGCTGAGGTGGTGGTGATGGGGATAGTGGTGGTGTAACCAGGCTGAGGTGGTGCTGATGGGGATAGTGGTGGTGTAACCAGGCTGAGGTCGTGGTGGGGGATAGTGGTGGTGTAACCAGGCTGAGGTGGTGATGGGGATAGTGGTGGTGTAACCAGGCTGAGGTCGTGATGGGGATAGTGGTGGTGTAACCAGGCTGAGGTAGTGGTGATGTGGATAGTGGTGGTGTAACCAGGCTGAGGGGGTGGTGGGGGATAGTGGTGGTGTAACCAGGCTGAGGTGGTGGTGATGGGGTAGTGGTGGTGTAACCAGGCTGAGGTCGTGGTGGGGGATAGTGGTGGTGTAACTAGGCTGAGTTGGTGATGGGGATAGTGGTGGTGTAACCAGGCTGAGGTGGTGATGGGGATAGTGGTGGTGTAACCAGGCTGAGGGGGTGGTGGGGGATAGTGGTGGTGTAACCAGGCTGAGGTGGTGGTGGGGATAGTGGTGGTGTAACCAGGCTGAGGTGGTGGTGGGGATAGTGGTGGTGTAACCAGGCTGAGGTGGTGATGGGTATAGTGGTGGTGTAACCAGGCTGAGGTGGTGTTGGGGGATAGTGGTGGTGGGGATAGTGGTGGTGTAACCAGGCTGAGGTGGTGATGGGGATAGTGGTGGTGTAACCAGGCTGAGGTGGTGGTGGGGATAGTGGTGGTGTAACCAGGCTGAGGTGGTGTTGGGGGATAGTGGTGGTGGGGATAGTGGTGGTGTAACCAGGCTGAGGTGGTGGTGGTGGGGATAGTGGTGGTGTAACCAGGCTGAGGTGGTGGTGGTGGGGATAGTGGTGGTGTAACCAGGCTGAGGGGGTGGTGGTGGGGATAGTGGTGGTGTAACCAGGCTGAGGGGGTGGTGGTGGGGATAGTGGTGTTGTAACCAGGCTGAGGTGGTGGTGATGGGGATAGTGGTGGTGTAACCAGGCTAAGGGGGTGGTGGTGGGGATAGTGGTGGTGTAACCAGGCTGAGGTGGTGGTGGTGGGGATAGTGGTGTTGTAACCAGGCTGAGGTGGTGGTGGTGGGGATAGTGGTGTTGTAACCAGGCTGAGGTGGTGGTGGTGGGGATAGTGGTGTTGTAACCAGGCTGAGGGGGTGGTGGGGATAGTGGTGGTGTAATACGTACTGTATCAGCCCTGTGACACAATGTTCAGTATTACCTACTGTATCCTCTAACAAAATGTTCAGTATTACCTACTGTATCCTCTAACACAATGTTCAGTATTACCTCCTGTATCAGGCCTCTGACACACTGTTCAGTATTACCTACTGTATCAGCCCTCTGACACAATGTTCAGTAATTCCTACTGTATCCTCTAACACAATGTTCAGAAATATCTACTGTATCCTCTAACACAATGTTCAGTATTACCTACTGTATCCTCTAACACAATGTTCAGTATTACCTACTGTATCCTCTAATACAATGTTCAGTATTACCTACTGTATCCTCTAACACAATGTTCAGTAATATCTACTGTATCCTCTAACACAATGTTCAGTATTACCTACTGTATCAGCCCTCTGACACAATGTTCAGTAATTCCTACTGTATCCTCTAACACAATGTTCAGTATTATCTACTGTATCCTCTAACACAATGTTCAGTATTACCTACTGTATCCTCTAACACAATGTTCAGTATTACCTACTGTATCCTCTGACACAATGTTCAGTATTACCTACTGTATCCTCTAACACAATGTTCAGTATTACCTACTGTATCCTCTAACACAATGTTCAGTAATATCTACTGTATCCTCTAACACAATGTTCAGTAATATCTACTGTATCCTCTAACACAATGTTCAGTATTACCTACTGTATCAGCCCTCTGACACAATGTTCAGTAATTCCTACTGTATCCTCTAACACAATGTTCAGTAATATCTACTGTATCCTCTAACACAATGTTCAGTATTACCTACTGTATCCTCTGACACAATGTTCAGTATTACCTACTGTATCCTCTGACACAATGTTCAGTATTACCTACTGTATCCTCTAACACAATGTTCAGTATTACCTACTGTATCCTCTAACACAATGTTCAGTATTACCTACTGTATATGAGTGATAAACAGGTAGCACTGTACAACAACAGTTTTTTCCTCTGAAAGTATGCAATATGCAATGTCTAAGTGAACAATGCATCATACATGGAAAACGTAATTCATTTTGTTATAAAATGAATTTGTTTGACTGTGTTCAGGAGGTCTTGGTTGCCTGCGTGTTTTGAGGAGTAATGAGAGTTTCAGACCTCAGCAAGTTTGGAGGTAGTGGACCATGAAAGCCAGTATGCCAGTGGGTGAGCCAAGTCTCTGGGATGTAGGGATCATTACCAGTCTACCTCCTCCTCCCTCCTCCCTCTACTCCCTCCTCGCTCCTCTCTCCCTCCTCGCTCCTCTCCCTCCTCTCTCTCCTCCCTCCTCTCTCTCCTCCCTTCTCTCCCTCCTCACTCCTGTCTCCCTCCTCACTCCTCTCTCCCTCCTCTCCCTCCTCCTTCCTCTCTCTCCTCCCTCCTTCTTCCTCCGTCCTCTCTCTCTCTCTCCTCCCTCCTCTCTCGCTCCTCCCTCCTCTCTCTCCTCCCTCCTCTCTCCCTCCTCCCTCCTCTCTCTCCTCCTCTCTCCCTCCTCCTTCCTACCTCCTCCCTCCTCTCTCCTCCCTCCTCGCTCCCTCCCTCCCCCTTCATCTCTCTCTCTCTCTCTCTCTCTCTCTCTCTCTCTCTCTCTCTCTCTCTCTCTCTCACCCTCTCTCTTTCTTTCTCTCTCTCTCTCTCTCTCTCTCTCGCTCTCAGTCTGTTTGTCTGTCTGTGGGTCTGTCTGTTGGTCTTTCTGTCTGTGGGTCTCTCCTCCCTTCTCTCCCTCCTCACTCCTGTCTCCCTCCTCACTCCTCTCTCCCTCCTCTCCCTCCTCCTTCCTCTCTCTCCTCCCTCCTTCTTCCTCCGTCCTCTCTCTCTCTCTCCTCCCTCCTCTCTCGCTCCTCCCTCCTCTCTCTCCTCCCTCCTCTCTCCCTCCTCCCTCCTCTCTCTCCTCCTCTCTCCCTCCTCCTTCCTACCTCCTCCCTCCTCTCTCCTCCCTCCTCGCTCCCTCCCTCCCCCTTCATCTCTCTCTCTCTCTCTCTCTCTCTCTCTCTCTCTCTCTCTCTCTCTCTCTCTCTCTCTCACCCTCTCTCTTTCTTTCTCTCTCTCTCTCTCTTGCTCTCAGTCTGTTTGTCTGTCTGTGGGTCTGTCTGTGGGTCTTTCTGTCTGTGGGTCTGTCTGTGGGTCTGTCTGTCTGTCTGTCTGTCTGTCTGTCTGTCTGTCTGTCTGTCTGTCGGTCTGTCGGTCTGTGGGTCTGTCTGTCTGTCTGTCTGTCTGTCTGTCTGTCTGTCTGTCTGTCTGTCTGTCTGTCTGTCTGTCTGTCTGTCTGTCTGTATGTCTGTCTGTCTGTCTGTCTGTCTGTCTGTCTGTCTGTCTGTCTGTCTGTCTGTCTGTCTGTCTGTAAATCTGAAATGAGCATCCACGAAAATATGGAAGACCTGACCATACTAACCCAACTTTGAAGATAGAAGACCTGACCATACTAAACCCACCTTAATGATAGAAGACCTGACCATACTAACCCACCTTAATGATAGAAGACCTGACCATACTAACCCCACCTTAATGACAGAAGACCTGACCATACTAAACCCACCTTAATGATAGAAGACCTGACCATACTAAACCCACCTTAATGATAGAAGACCTGACCATACTAACCCAACCTTAATGATAGAAGACCTGACCATACTAAACCCATCTTAATGATAGAAGACCTGACCATACTAACCCAACCTTAATGATAGAAGACCTGACCATACTAACCCAACCTTAATGATAGAAGACCTGACCATACTAAACCCACCTTAATGATAGAAGACCTGACCATACTAACCCAACCTTAATGAAAGAAGACCTGACCATACTAAACCCACCTTAATGATAGAAGACCTGACCATACAAACCCACCTTAATGATAGAAGACCTGACCATACTAACCCCACCTTAATGACAGAAGACCTGACCATACTAAACCCACCTTAATGACAGAAGACCTGACCATACTAAACCCACCTTAATGATAGAAGACCTGACCATACTAAACCCACCTTAATGATAGAAGACCTGACCATACTAACCCAACCTTAATGATAGAAGACCTGACCATACTAAACCCATCTTAATGATAAAAGACCTGACCATACTAACCCAACCTTAATGATAGAAGACCTGACCATACTAACCCAACCTTAATGATAGAAGACCTGACCATACTAAACCCACCTTAATGATAGAAGACCTGACCATACTAACCCAACCTTAATGAAAGAAGACCTGACCATACTAAACCCACCTTAATGATAGAAGACCTGACCATACTAACCCACCTTAATGATAGAAGACCTGACCATACTAACCCCACCTTAATGACAGAAGACCTGACCATACTAAACCCACCTTAATGATAGAAGACCTGACCATACTAAACCCATCTTAATGATAGAAGACCTGACCATACTAAACCCACCTTAATGATAGAAGACCTGACCATACTAACCCAACCTTAATGATAGAAGACCTGACCATACTAAACCCATCTTAATGATAGAAGACCTGACCATACTAACCCAACCTTAATGATAGAAGACCTGACCATACTAACCCAACCTTAATGATAGAAGACCTGACCATACTAAACCCACCTTAATGATAGAAGACCTGACCATACTAACCCAACCTTAATGATAGAAGACCTGACCATACTAACCCAACCTTAATGACAGAAGACCTGACCATACTAACCCAACCTTAATGATAGAAGACCTGACCATACTAACCCAACCTTAATGATAGAAGACCTGACCGTACTAACCCAACCTTAATGATAGAAGACCTGACCATACTAACCCAACCTTAATGACAGAAGACCTGACCATACTAAACCCACCTTAATGATAGAAGACCTGACCATCCTAAACCCACCTTGTGTAGTGTATGTTCAGCACCTCTAACAACACTGTACTGTACATTACCCCACACACTCATCAACTTGGCTGATCTTTCTGTGATATATCGTCCCCTCGTTAATTAGTTTCCCATGATCCTCCACTTTCAAAAAACAGTAATAGGTTTGTACGTGTGTGTGTGTGTTTATGTGTGACCAGTGACAGCGTCAGAGGAATGGGCTTTTAACTAACATGCAAAGTGATGAATGGATTGACCACAATGTAGACTAATGGAGCTGTGGAGCTAATTAGGCCAAGTAATGCTGGGCTTCAACACTCTGTCCCAAATGGTGCCCTATTCTCTATATAGTGCACTACTATTGACCAGAGCACTATGGGTCCTGGTCAAAAGTAGTTCACTATATAGGGACTAGGGCGCCATTTGGGATGCATATTAATGCATATGGATTGGAATGAGCTGGACTGGATGAGGAATAAAAGAAGCAGACCTGAGAGAAGGATTAGGTCCTTCACTGGGGCTCAATAAATGGCTGAGTGACTGGTTTGAGCATCCATAGTCCATACTCCTCCTCTACCACTGGGTACTAACTTTAGGTACTCCTCCTCTACCACTGGGTACTAACGTTAGGTACTCCTCCTCCTCTGCCACTGGGTACTAACTTTAGGTACTCCTCCTCCTCTACCACTGGGTACTAACTTTAGGTACTCTCCTCCTCTGCCACTGGGTACTAACGTTAGGTACTCCTCCTCCTCTACCACTGGGTACTAACATTAGGTACTCCTCCTCTACCACTGGGTACTAACTTTAGGTACTCCTCCTCCTCTACCACTGGGTACTAACGTTAGGTACTCCTCCTCCTCTACCACTGGGTACTAACATTAGGTACTCCTCCTCCTCTACCACTGGGTACTAACTTTAGGTACTCCTCCTCCTCTACCACTGGGTACTAACGTTAGGTTCTCCTCCTCCTCTGCCACTGGGTACTAACTTTAGGTACTCCTCCTCCTCTACCACTGGGTACTAACGTTAGGTACTCCTCCTCTACCACTGGGTACTAACATTAGGTACTCCTCCTCCTCTACCACTGGGTACTAACGTTAGGTTCTCCTCCTCCTCTACCACTGGGTACTAATTTTAGGTACTCCTCCTCCTCTACCACTGGGTACTAACGTTAGGTACTCCTCCTCTACCACTGGGTACTAACATTAGGTACTCCTCCTCCTCTACCACTGGGTACTAACTTTAGGTACTCCTCCTCCTCTACCACTGGGTACTAACGTTAGGTTCTCCTCCTCCTCTACCACTGGGTACTAACGTTAGGTACTCCTCCTCTACCACTGGGTACTAACTTTAGGTACTCCTCCACCTCTACCACTGGGTACTAACTTTAGGTACTCCTCCATCTCTACCACTGGGTACTAACGTTAGGTTCTCCTCCTCCTCTGCCACTGGGTAATAACTTTAGGTACTCCTCCTCCTCTACCACTGGGTACTAACGTTAGGTTCTCCTCCTCCTCTACCACTGGGTACTAACGTTAGGTACTCCTCCTCTACCACTGGGTACTAACGTTAGGTTCTCCTCCTCCTCTGCCACTGGGTACTAACGTTAGGTACTCCTCCTCTACCACTGGGTACTAACTTTAGGTACTCCTCCTCCTCTACCACTGGGTACTAACTTTAGGTTCTCCTCCTCCTCTGCCACTGGGTACTAACGTTAGGTACTCCTCCTCTACCACTGGGTACTAACTTTAGGTACTCCTCCACCTCTACCACTGGGTACTAACTTTAGGTACTCCTCCTCCTCTACCACTGGGTACTAACGTTAGGTACTCCTCCTCTACCACTGGGTACTAACTTTAGGTACTCCTCCTCCTCTGCCACTGGGTACTAACTTTAGGTACTCCTCCTCTACCACTGGTTACTAACTTTAGGTTCTCCTCCTCCTCTGCCACTGGGTACTAACGTTAGGTACTCCTCCTCTACCACTGGGTACTAACTTTAGGTACTCCTCCTCCGCTACCACTGGGTACTAACGTTAGGTACTCCTCCTCCTCTACCACTGGGTACTAACGTTAGGTACTCCTCCTCCTCTACCACTGGGTACTAACGTTAGGTTCTCCTCCTCCTCTGCCACTGGGTACTAACTTTAGGTACTCCTCCTCCGCTACCACTGGGTACTAACGTTAGGTACTCCTCCTCTACCACTGGGTACTAACTTTAGGTACTCCTCCTCCTCTACCACTGGGTACTAACTTTAGGTACTCCTCCACCTCTACCACTGGGTACTAACTTTAGGTACTCCTCCTCTACCACTGGGTACTAACTTTAGGTACTCCTCCTCCGCTACCACTGGGTACTAACGTTAGGTTCTCCTCCTCCTCTGCCACTGGGTACTAACGTTAGGTACTCCTCCTCCTCTACCACTGGGTACTAACGTTAGGTTCTCCTCCTCCTCTGCCACTGGGTACTAACGTTAGGTACTCCTCCTCTACCACTGGGTACTAACGTTAGGTACTCCTCCTCCTCTACCACTGGGTACTAACGTTAGGTTCTCCTCCTCCTCTGCCACTGGGTACTAACGTTAGGTACTCCTCCACCTCTACCACTGGGTACTAACTTTAGGTACTCCTCCTCTACCACTGGTTACTAACTTTAGGTACTCCTCCTCCTCTGCCACTGGGTACTAACGTTAGGTTCTCCTCCTCCTCTGCCACTGGGTACTAACGTTAGGTTCTCCTCCTCCTCTGCCACTGGGTACTAACGTTAGGTTCTCCTCCTCCGCTACCACTGGGTACTAACGTTAGGTACTCCTCCTCCTCTACCACTGGGTACTAACGTTAGGTTCTCCTCCTCCTCTGCCACTGGGTTCTAACGTTAGGTACTCCTCCTCCTTTACCACTGGGTACTAACTTTAGGTACTCCTCCTCCTCTACCACTGGGTACTAACTTTAGGTACTCCTCCTCCTCTGCCACTGGGTTCTAACGTTAGGTACTCCTCCTCCTCTACCACTGGGTACTAACTTTAGGTACTCCTCCTCCGCTGCCACTGGGTACTAACGTTAGGTACTCCTCCTCCTCTACCACTGGGTACTAACTTTAGGTACTCCTCCTCCTCTGCCACTGGGTACTAACTTTAGGTACTCCTCCTCCTCTACCACTGGGTACTAACGTTAGGTACTCCTCCTCCTCTACCACTGGGTACTAACTTTAGGTACTCCTCCTCCTCTACCACTGGGTTCTAACTTTAGGTACTCCTCCTCCTTTACCACTGGGTACTAACTTTAGGTACTCCTCCTCCTCTACCACTGGGTACTAACGTTAGGTACTCCTCCTCCTCTACCACTGGGTATTAACTTTAGGTACTCCTCCTCCTCTACCACTGGGTACTAACGTTAGGTACTCCTCCTCTACCACTGGGTATTAACTTTAGGTACTCCTCCACCTCTACCACTGGGTACTAACTTTAGGTACTCCTCCTCCTCTACCACTGGGTACTAACGTTAGATACTCCTCCGCTACCACTGGGTACTAACTTTAGGTACTCCTCCTCCTCTACCACTGGGTACTAACTTTAGGTACTCCTCCTCTACCGCTGGGTACTAACTTTAGGTACTCCTCCTCCTCTACCACTGGGTACTAACTTTAGGTACTCCTCCTCTACCACTTTAGGTACTCCTCCTCCTCTACCACTGGGTACTAACGTTAGGTACTCCTCCTCTACCACTGGGTACTAACTTTAGGTACTCCTCCTCCTCTACCACTGGGTACTAACTTTAGGTACTCCTCCTCTACCACTGGGTACTAACTTTAGGTTGTGTTTCATTTTGATGTCTCTCTGAAAGAATCTATATGGTTATATATAGCTGTGATTTGGTGTTTGTTTGACATGTAGGGAAATGTCTTGGAGAAAGCATCCGTTAATTAGGAAAGGATCATCAAACAGGACAAAAATGGGGCCTGTATGATGAGCCAAAAAATAGATCCTGTACTGTTCTCAGCTGTTTTCCCTGTTGTCCAATGTCCTGCTCCTTCCTCCTGCTGCATGACACCTGCCACATGTTCCTCTGTGCTCTCTAACCTCTCTGTTCCGTGTAGACCCTCTTCCTGTTGGCCACAGCTCAAGTCCTGTGCCTGTGTGTGTGTGTGTGTCCTCTGCTTTCACCTCAAGAAAAATGCTCAATGCTCACCGTGAGGAGCCACTATCATATCAGTGTGGCACTTCCCAGCTTTATTGCATGCAAAAATGCAAATAGCCCTTCCCTGCAAATAACCCTTCCTTGTAAATAACCCTTCCCTGTAAATAGCCCTTCCCTGTAAATAGCCCTTCCCTGTAAATAGCCCTTCCCTGTAAATAGCCCTTCCCTTTAAATAGCCCTTCCCTGTAAATAACTCTTCCCTGTAAATAACCCTTCCCTTTAAATAGCCCTTCCCTGTAAATAACTCTTCCCTGTAAATAACCATTCCCTTTAAATAGCCCTTCCCTGTAAATAGCCCTTCCCTGTAAATAGCCCTTCCCTTTAAATAGCCCTTCCCTGTAAATAACTCTTCCCTGTAAATAACCCTTCCCTTTAAATAGCCCTTCCCTGTAAATAACCCTTCCCTGTAAATAACCCTTCCCTGTAAATAACCCTTCCCTATAAATAACCCTTCCCTGTAAATAACCCTTCCCTGTAAATAACCCTTCCCTGTAAATAACCCTTCCTGTAAATAACCCTTCCCTGTAAATAACCCTTCCCAGTAAATAACCCTTCCCTATAAATAACCCTTCCCTGTAAATAACCCTTCCCTGTAAATAACCCTTCCTTGTAAATAACCCTTCCCTGTAAATAACCCTTCCCTGTAAATAGCCCTTCCCTGTAAATAACCCTTCCCCGTAAATAACCTTTCCCTGTAAATAACCATTCCCTGTAAATAACCCTTCCCCGTAAATAACCTTTCCCTGTAAATAACCCTTCCTGTAAATAACCCTTCCTGTAAATAACCCTTCCCTATAAATAACCTTTCCCTGTAAATAACCATTCCCTGTAAATAACCCTTCCCTATAAATAACCCTTCCCTGTAAAAGTTGACATTGCCTACTCTGATAGGTTTTTCTGCTGAGGTAAGGTAATTTACTACAGAATAGGAAGGCTGCTCTCTGTCACTCTCAGGGTCCATTTACACCCTTAATTAGCTGTAATTCTAGCACACACCCATTAGAGAGAGGGGGGAGAGAAAGAAAGAGAGAAGGGGGGAGAGAGAGGAGAGTGTGAGAGAGGGAGGAGAGAAATGCAGACACAGAGAGAGAGAGAGAGAGAGAGAGAGAGAGAGCGAGAGAGAGAGAGACACTAGGAGGCAGATAAAGATACATCCTCTCATCACAAATGGAGAGAGTCAGTCCAGTCGGTGGGGTAACACTGTTTAGAGGAGAGGAAATGAGGGCCTCACTTTGTCCTTTGTGTCAGAGTGTGTTTCTTTGTGTGTATATGTGTGTGTGTGTATTTTGGAGGTTTTGGTTTTACCAAACAAGGACAATTTCGCCGGGCCCCACAAGGAAAAACGCTTATTTTAGGCTTAGTGGTTAGGTTTAGGGTTAGGGTTACAATTAGGGTTAGGGTGAGGGGCTGTGTGCTTCAAGTTTCAAGTTGTATTAGTTGTAGGTGTGTGTGTGTGTGTGTGTGTGTGTGTGTGTGTGTGTGTGTGTGTGTGTGTGTGTGTGTGTGTGTGTGTGTGTGTGTGTGTGTGTGTGTGTGTGTGTGTGTGTGTGCGCGTGTGCGTGTGTGCAAGTGCATCTGTGCGTGCGCGTGTGTGTGTGTGTGCGCGTGTGTGTGTGTGTGTGTGTGTGAGTGTGCGTGTGAGTGTGAGTGTGCGTGTGAGTGTGTGTGTGTGTGTGTGTGTGCGTGTGCATGTGCGTGTGCGTGTGTGTGTGTGTGTGTGTGTGTGTCAGGGTAGGTGTGAGTCACTACGTCTGCCCTGGCTCCCGTCTCTGTTGTGTTTGTCTTGTCCTTTCCACCCGAGAACTCCAGAGAGGGCACCGTTAGATACGCTTTATAGACCTTATTTAGATAGTGACACAACAGGATGCTCCTCTGCTCTGCTCTGTTCTGTCTGAGTGACAGCCACGTGCACCACACTAAACACTAACAGTGCTCAGCCACGTGCACCACAGTGGGAGTTCACATGATATGAGTGATGCTGTGTGTCCATCAATCCCTTTTTGAAGGTGAAGTGACTGTTTCTTTCCCTGTTTCCTTGTTCTTACCAGAACTATTTTACCAGTTAAAGTTATAATGATATCTATCTTTCTACAACACCCTGCACTCTGAAGGTGTTAGTCAATATGTCTATTTGTTTTTCATTTCATGTTTACTGTTTATTCCTAAGATTCATAACCTTACATCCTGTAATAATGTCCGACAGCTTGGTGTCGTTGTTGTTGGTATTGTTGCTCTTGTTGTTGTTATTTTTATTTTTGTTATTGTTGCTGTTGTTGTTGTTATTGTTGTCGTTGTTATTGTTGGTGTTGGTGTTTGTATTTGCGTAGTAAATATTCAGTTAATTTTGTCAATTGTGTCTCAATCTCTTAATAAAACACTTACGACAGTATACAGTGTTTTCTTGTTATTTCTAATATTTTGGGGGGATTTGTCATGCTATTTACCTGAAATGGGATAATACATATAAATGATGTAAAACGGATACATTTTCTCTGAAACTGTGAAAAAACATCCAATTCTGACAACACGTCTTCTGTTCATGTTTCCCCCCAAGAAAGCCAGTGCAGAATGCTGCTGCTGCAACAGAAAACATGTTTCTTTCTTTCCTGCAGGAAAAATGAAGTGTCAACATTTAATGATAGATATTTGCATTGTGATACAAATTGTGTCCTTGGCCCTAAACATAAGATATAGATCCATTAATAACGAATTCAGATGAAGTGTCCATTTTACATTCAGCTCTTAATGGATCTCTCTCTGTGTGTGTGTGTGTGTGTGTGTGTGTGTGTGTGTGT
>NC_138291.1:110420000-110475000 GCF_965601325.2 Salmo salar | reverse complement strand
GTTACGAGGTCAAAAGACTGACTGACTGTCCTACAGAGGGTCAGTTACGAGGTCATAAGACTGACTGACTGTCCTACAGAGGGTCAGTTACGAGGTCAAAAGACTGACTGACTGTCCTACAGAGGGTCAGTTACGAGGTCACAAGGCTGACTGACTGTCCTACAGAGGGTCAGTTACGAGGTCACAAGGCTGACTGACTGTCCTACAGAGGGTCAGTTACGAGGTCACACGGCTGACTGACTGTCCTACAGAGGGTCAGTTACGAGGTCACAAGGCTGACTGACTGTCCTACAGAGGGTCAGTTACGAGGTCACAAAACTGTCGAAATGTTCTGCTAACTAGAAAGGGACATTTTTCACAGAATATTGTGTGACTTGCATTTTAATGTTAGTGGAAGATGTCCACAAGTTTAAATTGTTAGAGGCTAGTGTTGAACAATTGAGGCTAATGTAGTAATGACTGTATTATAACTAGCAGTGGGATGGTAGCCTTTATGTAAAGTGAGCCATTGGATGCTTTCTGGTTCTATATAGCAACATTTCTTCTAGCAAGTTATCCAACCTCTGGGGCCATGTTGAACAGTGTAACAGTAGAAAGGTAATGACAGACAAACAAAGTGCTCAGCAGTAGTGAGTATCAGTGGGTAAGCGCTGGTGTTTATGAGCAGTCCTCTGTGGCCCACATTACCACTGATGTCACTGCCAGGACCAGGGATGTTTTAGCACCAGGCTGCTAATTGAGAAGACTATGGGCATAACAATGACATTGTTGGGCCAAATAGCCCTCTTTCCAGCCCTCTCCAGCCCCCTCAAGCCCCCTCTAATCATCTAGCACTAGCTCCAGTCAAAGAGAGTTTAGGAAGTGCAACCTTGGTATTTAGGATGGTACCTTGCCTGAAACCCTTTTGTGTATCTCAAAACAATTAGCATCTCTGGAGAGGGAACGACCAACACACATTCTCAGACAGTTTTAAGTAGTTGATCGTCTCACTTTTAGTTAGTTTGTTTTGTTTTACCTGCTGGGTACAGCCTGCTTTACGGCTACCGTAACGAATTTATCTCGGACCAAAGGAAATGGACTGATGGTATCTGCCGTAGACTACAATTGTGTTCATCTAACAGTATTGTTTTTGATGATGTTGTTGTTGTTTTGTAGTACAGTATTCCTGGTGACTTTGGATATGTCATGTACGTCATCCACGTATGTTTTCTGCAATTTATTTAATCTACTTCACAGTTTCATCGTCAACACAAATTACAGCTATAACATATTGCAACGGCAATTGACACTCCATAGAAAATATATACCATGTTAACAAGGACACATAAAAACAGGCCAGCTGTTGAAATAATTATCTTTGAGTAGTATCCTAAAAAACAGACGTGTTATTTGTGACCAATTAAGGTTCTGCTGGTATTCCATTTTAACATTGAGAACCAGGACATCTTCTGTTACCATCTAATAATAGTAACACACATGGTGATGTGTTTTGATTAACATAATGGAAAAATAGCTCACCTAATTTATCTTCTAAGTCCGAGGGAGAAGAGCGCCAGATTGGAGCCCGAGGACTCAATCCACCTCAACATATGCCGCCGCCATTGTATAGTCTCTGAATGCGACTGGAGAATATCTATCCGAGACCTTGTTTTCCGTGATATTTATTGAAAGAAAAAAAACATTTGACTTTACACGCTGCATACTTAATGCATACCTACTGTGGTTATCAATGTTACAGCTCTGGCTAGAGGGGGCTAGAATTCTGACTTCTAGTATCATGTGCATATACACACGTGGACCTGTGATGGACCTGTGATGGACCTGTGATGGACCTGTGATGGACCTGTGACGGACCTGTGACGGACCTGTGACGGACCTGTGACGGACCTGTGATGGACCTGTGACGGACCTGTGATGGGGATCTCTGAATAATGATCTATCGTAAACTTTGTGTTTTAACCTTGCTGAATATTAGCCTTTTTTTGTGGTCAATTTATAGACATTTGAATCTAGGAAGATTTGATTCTGTTATAATACAGGATCCACAAGATGAAGTATCCTGCGTTTGTATTGTCGAAAATGTTCCCACTTATCTTCTCAGTTGTGAACACAGACGGACTATCTTTACTCTCCTAGAAACCAATCACCAGCCAAGGTGTGATAAATAACCCTGTAGCTACGGTAACACCGTTCGTTCTCAGACTATTTATCACGCAAAGACAATCAGTCAGCTAAGCCTGATTAATAATTTCAGGGGGATCCTCTCAACTTCGGAGGCTTGACCTGACCAGCAACATTAGGCAGAGTATTGTTGAAGAGGAAGCCAATAATACGGGTTTGGGTGTTTGCTCAGCGTGACCCGAGGCCTGTCAATGCTTTGCCCCCTGAAAGAGATCTGCCATTAAAGGGACATGAGAAACAAATGAGGCCAATTTCTCCTGCAGTGTCCCGTCTGATATGTCAATAAAGGTTCCCCGGTAGCCGCAGGACGCTCCACGATGGATTTTCTTCTCGCAGCAAGCAGACAACCAAATGTAATACATCTAACTTTCCTCCCTGCGATAGGCGGTGGAATCAGTCAGACAAACCGATGGACTAGCGGTAAGTAGCAACTAAGAGCAAACCTGAGGTCAGAGAATGATAAATGAATGAGATTTACATTGAAAAGAGGATTTGTTTCCCCTTGTTACAAGATATCCTCCAATAACATAAGACACATTTTCATTTAAATGGTACTGTGTTTGGTAATGAATTGTCTTTTTGCTGTGTAGATGCTATAGCCAAGCATTAGAGGGAGAAGGAAGGTCAACTTTAAGCATCATCTACAGTTATTCGGTCTTCACCTTACCACCTCACAATGAGTATACTTGTACTATTGTTAGCAGTGGTGTTGTGGCCAGATAAAAGTCTCACATAAAATAGTTTACTGCAGTGAGCTAAATCAGTGTCACAGAGTGTTTCTTGGTAGTCTTAAACAAATCTACTTTGAAACAAAAGTCTACACCTCACACACATGGTTATGGGCTATAAAAACAAAGACACCTGTACCATGTCAGATATAGAGTTGAAATGGATTACATTTTGAGTTTGCATCCCAATATTACACCTTATATACATCACAGAAGACTGAAATATAACAATACCGTTTGATATAGAAATACTGGATTTTTAGTGTTTAAAAAAAATGAAGGTTTATTAATTATGAAATTACGCCAAATAAGAATAACATTCCACCCATGAGGCCACTAGAGGGTGCTTCTGGTCATCGACTGCAGGAAAGGCCTACAGGGGCAAGCAGCAGCTGCTACATCAAGTTTTTGGACTTATAAATTAATGATATGTATCTATTGATTCTTGAAGAATATAACTTATAAACGCCTCATGAGCTTAGTTCAACTGTCGTACCCCATCAGAACCCGGAATATAAGCATGTTTTACTCCAATGTTTGTAAACAAAGTAAATGTAAACCAACACTGTTTAGTGTCAAGACATGGTTAAAACTATTATGTTGATATCATGGATGGTCAGTTCTTGGTTAGTACTATACTGTTGATATCATGGATGGTCAGTTCTTGGTTAGTACTATACTGTTGATATCATGGATGGTCAGTTCTTGGTTTGTACTATACTGTTGATATCATGGATGGTCAGTTCTTGGTTAGTACTATACTGTTGATATCATGGATGGTCAGTTCTTGGTTAGTACTATACTGTTGATATCATGGATGGTCAGTTCTTGGTTAGTACTATACTGTTGATATCATGGATGGTCAGTTCTTGGTTAGTACTATACTGTTGATATCATGGATGGTCAGTTCTTGGTTAGTACTATACTGTTGATATCATGGATGGTCAGTTCTTGGTTAGTACTATACTGTTGATATCATGGATGGTCAGTTCTTGGTTAGTACTATACTGTTGATATCATGGATGGTCAGTTCTTGGTTAGTACTATACTGTTGATATCATGGATGGTCAGTTCTTGGTTAGTACTATACTGTTGATATCATGGATGGCCAGTTCTTGGTTAGTACTATACTGTTGATATCATGGATGGTCAGTTCTTGGTTAGTACTATACTGTTGATATCATGGATGGTCAGTTCTTGGTTAGTACTATACTGTTGATATCATGGATGGTCAGTCAATCCATCCATAGCTCTGTCTTTGAATTTGAGAGTTGGTTAAATTTTTAGTGCACCATCCCCTTCCCTTTTTACCAAAACAGTGGTGGGGAAAACGCTTTGTTATTGTTTCAACTGCTGATTGCCATTTTAAGATTACAAATTGGAAAAGGAAAATCCCATTTCACCCACAAGCTTCCTCTGGTTTCTGACTTTTTGAGTGACTGCATGACATTTGGTGGCAGCAGTGGGATATCTGATTGTATCTCACTGGTGTTGTTAGTCCTCTTCCTTCACTGTGCATGCAGACCAGCCAGCACAACACAAGCTCTTTCATTCTGGCCCCAACAATCAGCAGCATTAGAGCTCTGCCCCTCCATGGCAATTCTTCAGTCACAAACCATTGGACTTTCAGACGTGTTCTGAGGCTTGTTTCCTGACCTGATTGAAGTTTTCTGTCAGTGGCTGTGTGCGGCCCATTTGGCACCCTACTCCCTATATAGTGCACTACTTTTGAAGCATTTGATTGAACTCAAAGAGGCCCTGCTCAAAAGTAGTGCACTATGTAGGGAAAGGGTACCATTTTGGACAGGCCCAGTTACTCCCTTCACTCTGTAAGTAAACAGGTGTCAACACAGCACTGCCACCTTGCAGATGGCAGCATCATTACCATTGATTCTGGCAGTGTTTCTCAGACAGGCCAGGGTCTAGATGGCCATGATGACTAACTAACCTTCCCACCTCTTGATGGGCTGCCGGCTACCTCAGGGGGAGATCCAGCCTCATTTTAACTCCAGGAGCTGTGGAAGCCCTAATAAAGCCCCCTTTAGTGCCGGTGGAGACTATTTCAGTCCCAATGAATTTTAGCATCCAGTCCTTGTGAGAGACCGAGAAAGTGACGACGTGACCGCTTTGTTGTTGTCGTCTGAATACCATATTGCCCCTTTAATATTAAAACAACCTGACTTGAGTCCATTGTGTAACTTAGAGGAGTATAAATGACAGTTGTTAATGAATAACAATTGAACTAGACATGACTACTAGGCTAGCAGTCAGGTTGTTGTGAGGTAAAGGGGCCACTTCAAGCCATCGCCATTGGCCCCATTCATGTAGACCAGAGCAGACATTTTGAAAAGGGCCTGTGTCTGTAATACACTAAGCATATACAGGACACAGGACCAGGTATGATCACCATACATGCTGGATAATCATTAACCTCATTTAACAAGTGTAATTAACCTTGATTGGACCAACATCATTAAGGGTGTACCGGCTCTGTCTGTCAGACTACAGAGGGGCCAGACACACAGACCACATAGAGAATGGTCCCAAATGGCACCCTATTCCCTATATAGTGCACTACTTTTGACCAGAGCCCTATGTCTGTGTGTGAGAGTATTCTTATTAGGGGATGGAGAAGGAGTGAGGAGCTGGATATTTCCTACTCTCCACTTTAAAATGAATCTCATGTAAGTCAAATGGCAGTGTGACAGGCTGGTTTATGCTGTAGCATTTGGTGATGCTGTTGGAACCAGTTGACTGCTGTAACATTTGGTGATGCTGTTGGAACCAGTTGACTGCTGTAACATTTGGTGATGCTGTTGGAACCAGTTGACTGCTGTAGTATTTGGTGATGCTGTTGAAACCAGTTGACTGCTGTAACATTTGGTGATGCTGTTGGAACCAGTTGACTGCTGTAGCATTTGGTGATGCTGTTGGAACCAGTTGACTGCTGTAACATTTGGTGATGCTGTTGGAACCAGTTGACTGCTGTAGCATTTGGTGATGCTGTTGAAACCAGTTGACTGCTGTAGCATTTGGTGATGCTGTTGGAACCAGTTGACTGCTGTAACATTTGGTGATGCTGTTGAAACCAGTTGACTGCTGTAACATTTGGTGATGCTGTTGGAACCAGTTGACTGCTGTAACATTTGGTGATGCTGTTGGAACCAGTTGACTGCTGTAACATTCGGTGATGCTGTTGAAACCAGTTGACTGCTGTAACATTTGGTGATGCTGTTGGAACCAGTTGACTGCTGTAACATTTGGTGATGCTGTTGAAACCAGTTGACTGCTGTAACATTTGGTGATGCTGTTGGAACCAGTTGACTGCTGTAGCATTTGGTGATGCTGTTGAAACCAGTTGACTGCTGTAACATTTGGTGATGCTGTTGAAACCAGTTGACTGCTGTAACATTTGGTGATGCTGTTGAAACCAGTTGACTGCTGTAGCATTTGGTGATGCTGTTGAAACCAGTTGACTGCTGTAACATTTGGTGATGCTGTTGGAACCAGTTGACTGCTGTAGCATTTGGTGATGCTGTTGAAACCAGTTGACTGCTGTAACATTTGGTGATGCTGTTGGAACCAGTTTACTGCTGTAGCATTTGGTGATGCTGTTGGAACCAGTTGACTGCTTTTCCTTATACACTGGTTATTAGAGGACCCACGTAACATTGTGTAGACATTGTCAACACACACACATGCACACACACACACACACACACACACACACACACACACACACACACACACACACACACACACACACACACACACACACACCTCATATTACCATTAAAACCAATCCATAGAAAATGTCTTCTTTCCCACAATGGTTGTAAGATAAGGGGAGAACACCGTTTTTTCTGTGATGCGTTTTATGTGAAGTGATGCATTATGAAAGTATTATAGTGTCTTATGTCATGTCATAATGCATTGTAAGCCTTCATAACAGTTTATGACTAAGCATCATACAGAAACTTCATATGACTATACAGTATTAATAATAAACATATGCATTATCACAAGGCCTAACACACAGCTATTTCAATAAGTGATGCTATTTCCTCCTCTCTGCATAGTTTCCCTCTCACCTCTGTCTCTCTCTACCCCTTTAAGACACAACAGTGTCAGCACACAGAAGCATCACTACTAAACCATGATAAACCAGCCATCCTTTATTCTGTCCTGGTCAGGTGTCATGACTCATTATATTTGCATAATGCAGGACGCATCAAATTAGATTAGCATAATTCCTTTGATTACACTTGTTATTAAATGTAAGTGACATTGATGTAGAAAATGACCTGGTATAAAGGTTAATAGAGGATGTCACCTTCCAGGACCTGTTCCCTGTCTCTGTCCCCTGTCTCTGTCCCCTGTCTCTGTCCCCTGTCCCCTGTCTCTGTCCCCTGTCTCTGTCCCCTGTCCCCTGTCTCTGTCCCCTCTCCCCTGTCTCTGTCCTCTGTCTCTGTCCCCTGTCTCTGTCCCCTGTCTCTGTCTCTGTCTCTGTCCCCTGTCTCTGTCCTTTGTCTCTGTCCCCTGTCTCTGTCCCCTGTCTCTGTCCCCTGTCCCCTGTCTCTGTCCTTTGTCTCTGTCCCCTGTCCCCTGTCTTTGTCCACTGTCTCTGTCTGTCTCCTGTCTCTGTCCCCTGTCCCCTGTCTCTGTCCCCTTTCTCTGTCCCCTGTCTCTGTCTGTCTGTCTCTGTCCCCTGTCCCCAGTCTCTGTACCCTGCACCCTGTCCCATGGTTCTGTCCCCTGTCTCTGTCTGTCTCTGTCCCCTGTCCCCTGTCTCTGTACCCTGCACCCTGTCCCATGGTTCTGTCCACTGTCTCTGTCCCCTGTCTCTGTCTGTCTCTGTCCCCTGTCCCCTGTCTCTGTCCCCTGTCTCTGTCTGTCTCTGTCCCCTGTCCCCTATCTCTGTATCCTGTACCCTGTCCCATGGTTCTGTCCACAGTCTCTGTCCCCTGCCCCTGTACCCTGTCTCTGTCCCCTGTCTCTGTCCCCTGTCTCTGTCTCTGTACCCTGTCTCTGTCTCTGTCCCCTGTCCCTGTTCCCTGTTTTTGTCCCCAATACTGATCCATCCTTCAGTCTCTCTCTGTCCTCTATAATGATCCATCCTTCAGCCTCTCTCTGTTCGCTATACTGATCCATCCTTCAGTCTCTCTCTGTCCCCTATATTGATCCATCCTTCTGTCTCTCTCTGTCCCCTATATTGATCCATCCTTCAGTCTCTCTCTGTCCCCAATACTGATCCATCCTTCAGTCTCTCTCTGTCCTCTATAATGATCCATCCTTCAGCCTCTCTCTGTTCGCTATACTGATCCATCCTTCAGTCTCTCTCTGTCCCCTATATTGATCCATCCTTCTGTCTCTCTCTGTCCCCTATATTGATCCATCCTTCTGTCTCTCTCTGTCCCCTATATTGATCCATCCTTCTGTCTCTCTCTGTCCCCTATTCTGATCCATCCTTCAGTTTCTCTCTGCTCGCTATACTGATCATCCTTCAGTCTCTCTCTGCCCCCTATATTGATCCATCCTTCTGTCTCTCTCTGCTCGCTATACTGATCATCCTTCAGTCTCTCTCTGTCCCCTATACTGATCCATCCTTCAGTCTCTCTCTGTCCCCTATAGTGATCCATCCTTCAGTCTCTCTCTGTCCCCTATACTGATCCATCCTTCAGTCTCTCTCTGTCCCCTATACTGATCCATCCTTCAGTCTCTCTCTGTCCCCTATACTGATCCATCCTCCAGTCTCTCTCTGTCCCCTATACTGATCCATCCTTCAGTCTCTCTCTGTCCCCTATACTGATCCATCCTTCAGTCTCTCTCTCTGTCCCCTATACGGATCCATCCTTCAGTCTCTCTCTGTCCCCTATACTGATCCATCCTTCAGTCTCTCTCTGTCCCCTATACGGATCCATCCTTCAGTCTCTCTCTGTCCCCTATACGGACCTCTTTTACAGAGCACTCTTTATACAGTTTATGCATCCATATCATTACATTTCTATTGATTGTATTCTTCATGTCTATGCATCTCAGTATGCGATTTTGGAAACATTAACCTCAACCCTAATCTATATTAATGGGTTACTTGTACACACACACACACACTCACTCACTCACTCACTCACTCACTCACTCACTCACTCACTCACTCACTCACTCACTCACTCACTCACTCACTCACTCACTCACTCACTCACTCACTCACTCACTCACTCACTCACTCACCACACACACACACACACACACACACACACACACACACACACACACACACACACACACACACACACACACACACACACACACACACACACACACACACACACACACAATGGTTAAAGGTGTTTGTAATCATATATTTCAGGATGTAATGTCTATAGGGTGAGCAGTCACAACATTGGCCTTTCTTGGCCCATTTAGGCCCATTTACGAAGGTAAGTATTGACAGAGGGCTTCAGTGTCATCAGTCAAGGAGGGGCCACATTGACTGGGTTAGAAAATACTGTGAAAGACCAGATCAATAGACTCTATCGTACATTTGAAAAGGGGAATGTAGGACATTCTCCTCTACACGGTTTATTTTTTATGTAAGTGGATGGTATAATACTGATTAGCGTATTGTGGCCACAATGGCCATATGTATATGGGTGCCATAGTATCACCTCTCTCTTTAGTGTCTAAAGCATTGGCCATTTGTCAGGGGCAAAAGAGTTTCAATCTCTTTTCCATTTCATCCAGATAGCGGCGTCGTTTTATTACCGACGGGCGAACAGGGACGGCGTTTCATAAGGTAAAAAGGAGTTCCGCCCGCATGCTTTCCCCCAAGATAAAGTTGGCGGTTTACAGCTATTTCCAGAGCGGCGACTGGTAATGTATTATTCCGTTAAAGCAATGATCAGGTAGTGTTGGATGAATGGGAGATGTTCAGCACCATTACAGACTGGCACATCAGTGAGGCATTATTACATTATCGCTGCTCTTTAGTAGGAGATTGGGTGTGTGACCGGGTCCTGAATACACTCATCCCGCTCTCGGCGGCGTAAATTGCAGATTGGCTCATTGACTTCAATGATAAAATGTAAAAATTGCCAGTAAAGGGAACATAGACTCAGGTTCACTCCTTAGCTGTTTGTCAACGGGCAGATGTGGCTCAGACAGCGAACGCTGAGCATGTTAAAGAGATGCTTTTCATCTCCTGGAGAAGGAAAGGCAATGTCATTTATTTCCTAGAAACTACTAAAGCAATACCTCACAAGACATAAACATTTAAAAGAGGCGCATTACGTCTCTGGTTTGTCATACCACAATGCCTTTGTCCAAGATTAAAATTCCCCATAGGGTGAGAGATGAAATTCTAAAAGTCAAGGATAACATAAAATTCAACAAATAACTAACCCCAGACAGTATTACAGTATAGACATGCACAAGGCAATGACCTGCTCTTTATGGTGTTGTGCATGTAAATTAGCATTATATTTTCACATATAACATAGGACAAAAAGTTAGCTAAAAAGTGTTACTGTTTTAACAGTTCTGTGGTCTAATGTAGTTCTGTGGCCTAATATGGTTCTGTGGCCTAATGTAATTCTGTGGCCTAATGTGGTTCTGTGGCCTAATGTAGTTCTGTGGCCTAATGTGGTTCTGTGGCCTAATGTAGTTCTGTGGCCTAATGTGGTTCTGTGGCCTAATGTAGTTCTGTGGCCTAATGTAGTTCTGTGGCCTAATGTGGTTCTGTGGCCTAATGTAGTTCTGTGGCCTAATGTGGTTCTGTGGCTTAATGTAGTTCTGTGGCCTAATGTGGTTCTGTGGCTTAATGTGGTTCTGTGGCCTAATGTGGTTCTGTGGCCTAATGTGGTTCTGTGGCCTAATGTAGTTCTGTGGCCTAATGTAGTTCTGTGGCCTAATGTAGTTCTGTGGCCTAATGTGGTTCTGTGGCTTAATGTAGTTCTGTGGCCTAATGTGGTTCTGTGGCTTAATGTGGTTCTGTGGCCTAATGTGGTTCTGTGGCCTAATGTAGTTCTGTGGCCTAATGTAGTTCTTTGGCCTAATGTGGTTCTGTGGCCTAATGTAGTTCTGTGGCCTAATGTAGTTCTGTGGCCTAATGTGACTGTTGTGTGTGCTTGTATTGTTTATTTGGTAGAGAATGAAGTCATCATTTACCTTACCAGACCTTGGGATCTTCAGCAGCATTACTGTCACTGTGAGGAAGTTAAGGCCTTAAAGGGTTATTACACTGTTTACTAGACCTGGATGGTCCATTCATACTGTTTACTAGACCTGGGTAGTCCATGCATACTGTTTATTAGACCTGGATAGTCCATTCATACTGTTTACTAGGCCTGGATAGTCCATTTATACTGTTTATTAGGCCTGGATAGTCCATTCATACTGTTTATTAGGCCTGGATAGTCCATTCATACTGTTTACTAGGCCTGGATAGTCCATTCATACTGTTTATTAGGCCTGAGTAGTCCATTCATACTGTTTACTAGACCTGTATTGGAGAAGGAGGAAAGTTTTAAGTTCCTGGGCATACACATCAGAGACAAACTGAAATGGTCAACCCACACAGACAGTGTGGTGAAAAAGGTGCAACAGCGCCTCTTCAACCTAAGGAGGCTGAAGAAATTTGGCTTGTCACCTAAAACCCTGACAAACTTTTACAGATGCATAATCGAGAGCATCCTGTCGGGCTGTATCACCGCCTGGTACGGCAACTGCACCGCCCTCAACCAGAGGCTCTCCAATGGGTGGTGCAGTCTGCGCAACGCATCACCGGGGGCAAACTACCTGCCCTCCATGACACCTACAGCACCCGATGTCACAGGAAGGCCAAAAAGATCATCAAGGACAACAACCAACTGAGCCTCTGCCTGTTCACCCCGCTACCATCCAGAATGCGAGGTCAGTACAGGTACATCAAATATGTGACCAAGAGACTGAAAAACAGCTTCTATCTCAAGGCCATCAGACTGCTAAACAGCAATCACTAACTCAGAGAGGCTGCTGCCTACATAGAGACTCAAATCACTGGCCACTTTAATAAATGGATCTCAAGTCAATTTAAACAATGACACTTTAATAATGTTAACATATCTTACATTACTTATCTCATATGTACATACTGTACCTTATAGCATCTATTGCACCTTGCCCATGCCGCTCAGCCATCGCTCATCCATATATATATGTGTATATATTCTTATTCCATTCCTATATATTTGTGTGTATTAGGTAGTTGTTGGGGAATTGTTAGATTACTTGTTAGATATTACTGCACTGTCGGAACTAGAAGCACAAGCATTACGCTACACTGACATTAACATCTGCTAACCATGTGTATGTGACCAATAAAATGTAATTTGATTTGATTTGGATAGTCCATTCATACTGTTTATTAGACCTGGGTAGTCAATTCATACTGTTTACTAGACCTGGGTAGTCCATTCATACTGTTTATTAGACCTGGGTCGTCCATTCATACTGTTTACTAGACCTGGATAGTCCATTCATACTGTTTACTAGACCTGAGTAGTCCATTCATACTGTTTACTAGACCTGGGTAGTCCATTCATACTGTTTATTAGACCTGGGTAGTCCATTCATACTGTTTATTAGACCTGGGTAGTCCATTCATACTGTTTATTAGACCTGGGTCGTCCATTCATACTGTTTACTAGACCTGGGTAGTCCATTCATACTGTTTATTAGACCTGGATAGTCCATTCATACTGTTTATTAGACCTGGGTAGTCCATTTATACTGTTTACTAGACCTGGGTAGTCCATTCATACTGTTTACTAGACCTGGATAGTCCATTCATACTGTTTATTAGACCTGGGTAGTCCATTCATACTGTTTATTAGACCTTGGTAGTCCATTCATACTGTTTACTAGACCTGGGTAGTCCATGCATACAGTTTATTAGACCTGGATAGTCCATTCATACTGTTTACTAGGCCTGGATAGTCCATTTATACTGTTTATTAGGCCTGGATAGTCCATTCATACTGTTTATTAGGCCTGGATAGTCCATTCATACTGTTTATTAGGCCTGAGTAGTCCATTAATACTGTTTACTAGACCTGTATTGGAGAAGGAGGAAAGTTTTAAGTTCCTGGGCATACACATCAGAGACAAACTGAAATGGTCAACCCACACAGACAGTGTGGTGAAAAAGGTGCAACAGCGCCTCTTCAACCTAAGGAGGCTGAAGAAATTTGGCTTGTCACCTAAAACCCTGACAAACTTTTACAGATGCATAATCGAGAGCATCCTGTCGGGCTGTATCACTGCCTGGTACGGCAACTGCACCGCCCTCAACCAGAGGCTCTCCAGTGGGTGGTGCAGTCTGCGCAACGCATCACCGGGGGCAAACTACCTGCCCTCCATGACACCTACAGCACCCGATGTCACAGGAAGGCCAAAAAGATCATCAAGGACAGCAACCACCTGAGCCTCTGCCTGTTCAAACCGCTACCATCCAGAAGGCGAGGTCAGTACAGGTACATCAAATATGGGACCAAGAGACTGAAAAACAGCTTCTATCTCAAGGCCATCAGACTGCTAAACAGCAATCACTAACTCAGAGAGGCTGCTGCCTACATAGAGACTCAAATCACTGGCCACTTTAATAAATGGATCTCAAGTCAATTTAAACAATGACACTTTAATAATGTTAACATATCTTACATTACTTATCTCATATGTACATACTGTACCTTATAGCATCTATTGCACCTTGCCCATGCCGCTCAGCCATCGCTCATCCATATATATATGTGTATATATTCTTATTCCATTCCTATATATTTGTGTGTATTAGGTAGTTGTTGGGGAATTGTTAGATTACTTGTTAGATATTACTGCACTGTCGGAACTAGAAGCACAAGCATTAAGCTACACTGACATTAACATCTGCTAACCATGTGTATGTGACCAATAAAATGTAATTTGATTTGATTTGGATAGTCCATTCATACTGTTTATTAGACCTGGGTAGTCAATTCATACTGTTTACTAGACCTGGGTAGTCCATTCATACTGTTTATTAGACCTGGGTAGTCAATTCATACTGTTTACTAGACCTGGGTAGTCCATTCATACTGTTTATTAGACCTGGGTCGTCAAATTCATACTGTTTACTAGACCTGGATAGTCCATTCATACTGTTTACTAGACCTGAGTAGTCCATTCATACTGTTTACTAGACCTGGGTAGTCCATTCATACTGTTTATTAGACCTGGGTAGTCCATTCATACTGTTTATTAGACCTGGGTAGTCCATTCATACTGTTTATTAGACCTGGGTCGTCCATTCATACTGTTTATTAGACCTGGGTAGTCCATTCATACTGTTTATTAGACCTGGATAGTCCATTCATACTGTTTATTAGACCTGGGTAGTCCATTCATACTGTTTACTAGACCTGGGTAGTCCATTCATACTGTTTACTACACCTGGATAGTCCATTCATACTGTTTATTAGACCTGGGTAGTCCATTCATACTGTTTATTAGACCTTGGTAGTCCATTCATACTGTTTACTAGACCTGGGTAGTCCATTCATACTGTTTACTAGACCTGGGTAGTCCATTCATACTGTTTACTAGACCTGGATAGTCCATTCATACTGTTTATTAGACCTAAATAGTCCATTCATACTGTTTATTAGACCTGGGTAGTCCATTCATACTGTTTATTAGACCTGGGTAGTCCATTCATACTGTTTATTAGACCTTGGTAGTCCATTCATACTGTTTACTAGACCTGGGTAGTCCATTCATACTGTTTACTAGACCTGGGTAGTCCATTCATACTGTTTATTAGACCTGGATAGTCCATTCATACTATTTACTAGACCTGGATAGTCCATTCATACTGTTTATTAGACCTGGGTAGTCCATTCATACTGTTTATTAGACCTGGGTAGTCCATTCATACTGTTTATTAGACCTGGGTAGTCCATTCATAATGTTTATTAGACCTGGGTAGTCCATTCATACTGTTTATTAGACCTGGGTAGTCCATTCATACTGTTTATTAGACCTGGGTAGTCCATTCATACTGTTTATTACACCTGGGCAGTCCATTCATACTGTTTATTAGACCTGGGTAGTCCATTCATAATGTTTATTAGACCTGGGTAGTCCATTCATACTGTTTATTAGACCTGGGTAGTCCATTCATACTGTTTATTAGACCTGGGAGGTCCATTCTCAAAATGGAGACTGCCAGCTAATGTTATTCCTCCCTATCCTCTAACAAAAGCGTGAATCCATTATAATTACCATGGAAGAAAGCAAATAAAGACAAACTAATGGTTAGCCTGATCAACAACTCTAGGCCTTGGACTCTACAGCCCTACATTTATATACAGGAAACATCCAGTTGCTCTAGCTGCTGCTTTGAATAGCCCCGTTAAGTGTAAATTATCCTGTCCTTGGCGGGGGAAAAATGCAGAGAGAAATCATTAAAGCACATTAGACTATTAGCATTCCAAAGAGCATTTATCTTGTGGATCAATAGGCTCTCATCTTCTTTAGAGGACTCTTTGGTGTCCTTAAGCCATTATGAGGTAGATTATGAGCATAATCAATTCATTACATGCAGATAGAACAATAATGATTGACACCACTGACACCGATAATCATTTCAAGTCCAGTGATTTTTTTCAAAAAAAAAATCTTAAAATATATATATATATATAAAAAAAAGGTATTTAAAAAAAAAGGACACACACTTACCATTTAATATTAGAACAATATATTAAACACAATTTGTGCTAGATTTGCTGGTCCGTTGTTTAAGTTATAAGAGTGAAGTGATTATTGACACGTTAACATAGTCTGTCATGTATTCTGCAGTTCAGACTGAAGAGTCTGTGTTAAATGCATCCACTCCAAAACGTCTCTTGGCAGTGATCATGCAACACTTCACCATATGACATTCCTTGCTTTGCTGGCTGTGTGTGAAGACACCATACTCCACGAATGGATTGGATCTGAAATGTACCATTTTAAGATCTGTGATGCTCCAATCAACACCAAGATGTTCAGATATTTATTATTGGATCATATTGCCGCCTTGACTTGGATGTGACGTCACAGTCCAAAGTCTATTTTTGAAACCTCATGGAAAATAAACAAAATAGATATTTCTATCTTTAGGATTTGTCAACAAGATAAAAAAAACACACACATTTTATTTTTAGAATAAAAAATAGATATAGTGGTGTTTAAATAGCAATGCTCCCTTTATGCATTGCTGACCTACGTTTACAATAATGTAGACACAATCACTGTGTCCCAGAGTCAACATACACAAACCAGCGTGGCACTCCCTTTGACTGGATGTAGATTTGATGAACATGATACAACCCCATTATCACTCCCTCTGTGAGCCCCAGCCAGTCTGTTGACTGTGACTCGTATTGTTAAGGACCAATACACCCCCCCCCCCCCCTTTCCTCCAACCCGCTCCACGCCAATAATAGCCCTAAATGGGAATAAAATGACTTTTCACTTTTTCATTCAGTTGTTATGCTAAAAAGTGTAACCTTGAAGTGACCGCTGCCATGCATACGTGGATTGGCGTTTGCTCCGCAGCCTTTCCGCGCTGAATAGACTGAGCAGGAGATCCTTCTGTTCCCCATATGGCACCATTGTCTTGGTAATGCCGTACAATGCTCCCCCTCGGAGCTTGCTCCAGGCCCTGCTGCTAGAGAATAAACTGTTGGTTTCAAAGAGGCAGGAGGAGACAGGAGGAGGCAGGCTCGGGACAGGCAGGAGGCCTGTGGACACAATGACTGTGTTACAAATGGCACCCTATTCCCTATGTAGTGCACTCCTTTTGATCAAATGTAGTGCACTATATAGGGAATAGGGTGCCAGTTGGGACGCATACAGACAGAGGCTGGCTGTGAGATGTGGGGCTCCCTTACGCGTGGCAGGTCCTGGTCCTTTCCCCCCCTATGGACACTGACAAGCAGCTAGGCTCCAGGCGGTAGGAGGCAGAGGAAATTGAAAGCATTCCCAATCCCGGTCGCCGCGCTGGGAAACTGTGAGGAGAAGGAGAGAGAAGAGATGTTTTGAAAAGTTTTGTGAAAGGAAAGGTATTTTATTGGCTTGTAATTACATATAATAAATCATTATGACAGACATTTTTGTGTAACTAAAATGGGGTGACTTTCCCCAAAACATAAAGATTATCTTTAGCTATAAAAATCATCTTGAATCCATTGTAGTCAATGGACGAACGATTATCTTAATGCTTGTGGGAAACTCCCCCAGTGAATAAGAAGGGCTGTAGTGGTGGTAAGAGGTTTTTAAATACAGCAGGTCATTGTTAGGTACCTCTGTCAGAGTTTATGAGGATAATCCTGGTTCAAAAAGCATTTCATCTTAATCCTGTTAGTTCATGATATCTTCACTTGATTATGCTTTGGTTTTATGACTAACTGTAATTTCCTGTTAGATTTAATGTCAGTCGTTGGTTGTGACTGACATTAGAAAAATGTGATCACACAGAAAGCTGTTTATTTCTGGCTGGTAGATTACAGTAAAACAATGCAACAGTCCTGCTATATTCTCCCTAATTATTCCAAATTAATTTGAAAACATGTTAGTTTTCTTATATTCTCACTTTTAAGTTGTGCTCATTACGTCACTCTCTATATCTCTCCCTTGTCTAGACTCAGGGCTTTGGGAATATTTCCTCCCATAGTTCCCTTTGTCCGTGAGACTCTTGGACTGTCAGAATTGAGCCCATGTTAAACTAATCAGTCAGGCAGTTGCTGAGTAGACAACTAGCTAACACTAACTAAAATCAAATAAGGTACCATGAGAACACTAATTGGCCTTAAGGTCACAAGAGAGTCATCCCATTTCTCCAGCCTCCTTTTTCCTCCTCCAGCCGTCAGGGCAGACAGAAGACGGTGTAGGACAGATTTATTAAGCGTTTGCACCTAAGTTTGCAACTGTTTTTTTTTTTTACAAGAAATGAATAGACCAAACTCCTATTGTTTTGGTTGGAATTCTAAAGTTTTTTGCTGCTTGCAAAAGCAACCGATTTGCCCATATTCCTTTTGGAGGTTGTGTTGTAAATTAAACATTGGCGACAGATCAAAAGGGTCAACTAAGGGTTAAGATAAATAACAAAACATTAAGGTAAAATTGATACAGTTTGTTTTGGAGTTTTAGCCTATACCTAACTTCAAATCTTTAGTAAATCTTTAAGATCTTCATTAAATCTTTAGTAAATCTTTAGTAAATCTTCAGTAAATCTTCAGTAAATATTCAGTAAATCTTTAGTAAATCTATATTATCTCTTTATTAAATCATCAGTAAATCATCAATAAATCTTTAGTAAATCTTCATTAAATCTTCATTAAATCTTTAGTAAATCTTCATTAAATCTTTAGTAAATCTTTAGTAAATCATCAGTAAATCTTCATTAAATCTTTAGTAAATCTTTAGTAAGTCTTCAGTAAACCTGTCCCTGTGTGTGTTGTGTTCAGCAATCTATAAACCCACATACCTCCCTGGTTCCTGTTCTTGTACTTGATCCCACTTCCCCTTTTTTACACTCTGTCTTCCTTCTCTCTCTGCTTTAATAAATTGTGTCCCCACAACATTAATGTGAGAAGTGCTGGAACATGGCTCAGGGACTCCTGGGCTGCATCCCAAATGGCACCCTCTTCCCTTTATAGTGCACTACCTTTGACCAGGGCCAATAGGGATCTGGTCAAAAGTAGTGCACTATATAGGGAATATAGTGCCATTTGTGACTACTCTCTACTGCTAGGATGAGACTGGAGGCTTTGGGATTGGAAGGGTCACCTGGTCAATGAATATGAAGGCTTCTCCTATTATAACTTTGTCAATGACAAATAACAAACTGTTGGTATATGAAATGCTACATTGCATCATTTTGTGGAGGACAAGGGACATTTTCAGCTTGGCTGCCTGTACACCAGCCTCTAAGCCTAGCCCTGGAAAAGCAGTTTGTTTGACCCTAAGGAGTGAGAATTGACAAAGCAAGCCAGAAGCATTTGTTTCTTCCGCTAAGCCAAAGATTGAAAATGATTTCCCAATGCCCCGTTTGAGATCCGCGTGAAAGGGGTCATCAATTATGTCCTGATACCTGACACAATATTGTACCTATTTTACTGACCACTGCTTTCCGCCCGACCAGATAGCATCTCTTTTATCAGGCCATTATTGATGGTGAGTTTGAGCACTGCAAACAGACCCACTATGTGTGGGTTTATTGCTATTTCTCTACAGCAAGGTGTTGTTAGTTTTGAGGAGAAGAAGAGAACCACTGTCGCTGTTACTGTACTACTACTGTACTGCTAAAAATAATAATAATAACAATACTACTACTACTACTACTACTACTACTACTACTACTGTACTGCTAAAAATAATAATAATAACAAAACTACTACTACTTCTACTATCACTACTACTACTACTACTACTACTACTACTGCACTGCTAAAAATACGAATAATAACAAAACTACCTCTACTACTCCTATCACTACTACTACTACTACTACTACTACTACTACTACTACTATACTGCTAAAATAATAATAATAACAAAACTACCACTACTACTACTACGATCACTACTACTACTACTACTACTACTACTGCTGCTACTACTACTACTACTACTACTACTGTTGCTGCTACTACTTCTACTACTACTACTACTACTGTACTGCTAAAAATAATAATAATAATAACAAAACTACCACTACTACTACTATTACTACTACTACTACTGTACTGCTAAAAATAATAATAATAATAACAAAACTACCACTACTACTACTATTACTACTACTACTACTGTACTGCTAAAAATAATAATAATAATAACAAAACTACCACTACTACTACTACTACTACTACTACTACTACTATTACTACTACTACTACTACGGTACTGCTAAAAATAATAATAATAACAAAACTACCACTACTACTACTATTACTACTAATAATAATAATAATAGCAAAAATAATACTTTTCATAATAATCATAATAATAATAATAATAATTTTTTGTATTTATTTCTGTATTTCTTAACGACCAAAATAAGTCATGTTCATATGTACTATGCAGTGTAGCGTTGGAGGCATTTTCAAACCACACTACCATAATGATACCTGTTTATTAGTCTGACCAACCACACTACCATAATGATACCTGTTTATTAGTCTGACCAACCACACTACCATAATGATACCTGTTTATTAGTCTGACCAACCACACTACCATAATGATACGCTGTTTATTAGTCTGACCAACCACAGCTACCATAATGATACCTGTTTATTAGTCTGACCAACCACACTACCATAATGATGTGTTTATTAGTCTGACCAACCACACTACCATAATGACACGTGTTTATTAGTCTGACCAACCACACTACCATAATGATACGTGTTTATTAGTCTGACCAACCACACTACCATAATGATACGTGTTTATTAGTCTGACCAACCACACTAGCATAATGATAGCTGTTTATTGGGCTCTCCAGACACAGAGCTGGGAGTACATGAGTTAACCACTGGAAAGGAGGAGACAAAAGAGAATGGAAAACCATTGTAACACATCTACTTGCTGTAAAACTCTATAAAGCATTGCTGTTTAATCTTCATTTTGCTGAGAGAAGTGTGAAGGTCTAGTAAAAGGAAACTGTTTTTTTGTGCAAATGGAGTTGTAGTAAATGGGATTTTTTTAAGTACCCAGCGCCAGGGTAATGTCTTGAGGTACCGACACAGCAATCCAGTGGCAATGATTTATGTGCCGGGGCAGCCACAAATTGACTTGTATGCAAGAAATGTAAATGGGTCTGGGACGTTTGATGGAGAAGCTCATTTCCAGACTTAAATGTTTTAAATTAACAGCACAAACTCACAAGGCACAAATGTTAATGGCAATTTTTTTTTAATCCCCCCCCTCTTTTTATATTTCCCTTAACGTAATTAACATTACAGGTCAATTTATTATACAAACATTGATATTGCTCCCAGATTTGCAAGGATCAATGGATTTGATGAAGAGGATTCATTTCGGGAAATAAACCTTTGAAATTAGCTGAGGGAACGAGGTAAATATTTGAAATGATATATGTTGGTGGTGTGGTCGGGCATGGGACAGAGTAAATCAAATGGAAGGTAGCTACCAACACAGAACAAACAGACACAGAGACAGTCAACAAAGACAACAGTATAAATCTAACTTCATTTCTCATCCAACCAAGGAGTTGTGAAGCAGCAATTTTTTCAGGAAAAATCTTTTGTTACACTGTGACATATAATTATTTAATGTTTATCTACCACTTGCAATTATAGATGATTATAATAATAGCTAGAAACATGGGTTTATGAGACATGTTTTGACCCATGTTGAAGAGGGTGAACTCCAACCTGAGGACCTCTGCTGGAGACCTTGATGAACATAATGTTAGATTCCTGTTCATTGTACAGGCACTGGGAGTGCCACCCAATAACCTGCTATTCTCCCTGAAGTGTGTACTCATTCACTACCCCCCACAAATGTAAAAAACGTTGGATTGGTGTAGGGAGGTACACAGTACAGACAGTAGAGACAGTACAGAGAGCACAGACAGTAGAGACAATAGAGAGACAGTAGAGACAGTAAAGATAGTAGAGACAGTACAGAAAGTACAGACAGAGAGACAATAGAGAGACAGTACAGACAGTAGAGACAGTACACAGTACAGACAGTAGAGACAGTTCAAACAGTACAGACAGTGGAGACAGTACAGACAGTACTGACAGTACAGACAGTGGAGACAGTACAGACAGTACTGACACAGTAGAGACAGTACAGACAGTACAGACAGTACAGACAGTAGAGACAGTAGAGACAGTAGAGACAGTACAGAAAGTACAGACAGTAGAGACAAGAGAAAGACAGTACAGACAGTAGAGACAATAGAGAGACAGTACAGACAGTACAGACAGTAGAGACAGTACACAGTACAGACAGTGCAGACAGTAGAGACAGTTCAAACAGTACAGACAGTAGCGACAGTAGAGACAGAACAGACAGTAGAGACAGTAGAGACAGTACAGGCAGTACAGACAGTACAGACAGCACAGACAGTACAGACAGTAGAGACAGTAGAGACAGTGCAGACAGTAGAGACAGTACAGACAGTAGAGACAGTACAGACAGTACAGACAGGACAGACAGTACAGACAGGACAGACAGTAGAGACAGTACAGAGACAGTAAAGAGACAGTACAGACAGTAGAGACAGTACAGACAGTACAGACAGTAGAGACAGTAGAGACAGTAGAGACAGTACAGACAGCACAGCCAGTAGAGACAGTAGAGACAGTACAGACAGTAGAGGCAGTACAGACAGTAGAGAGACAGTACAGGCAGTACAGACAGTACCGACAGTACAGACAGTACAGACAGTACAGACAGTACAGACAGCAGAGCCAGTAAAGACAGTAGAGCCAGTACAGACAGTACAGACAGCACAGCCAGTAGAGACAGTAGAGACAGTACATACAGCACAGACAGTAGAGACAGTAGAGCCAGTACAGACAGTACAGACAGCACAGCCAGTAGAGACAGTAGAGACAGTACAGACAGTACAGACAGTACAGACAGCCCAGACAGTACAGACAGTACAGATAGTACAGACAGTAGAGACAGTACAGACAGCACAGACAGTACAGACAGTACAGACAGTACAGACAGCACAGCCAGTAGAGACAGTACAGACAGCACAGCCAGTACAGACAGCACAGCCAGTAGAGACAGTACAGACAGCACAGCCAGTAGAGACAGTACAGACATTACAGACAGCACAGACAGTACAGACAGTACAGGCAGTACAGACAGTACAGACAGTAGAGACAGTACAGACAGCACAGCCAGTAGAGACAGTACAGACAGTACAGACAGCACAGCCAGTAGAGACAGTAGAGACAGTAGAGACAGTACAGACAGCACAGCCAGTAGAGACATTACAGACAGTACAGACAGTACAGACAGTACCGACAGCACAGCCAGTAGAGACAGTACAGACAGTACAGACAGTACAGACAGTACAGACAGCACAGCCAGTACAGACAGTACAGATAGTACATACAGTACAGACAGTGCGGGCAGTACGGGCAGTACAGACAGTACAGACAGTAGAGACAGTACAGACAGTACAGACAGTACAGACAGTACAGACAGTACAGACAGCACAGCCAGTAGAGCCAGTAGAGACAGTAGAGACAGTACAGACAGCACAGCCAGTAGAGACATTACAGACAGTACCGACAGCACAGCCAGTAGAGACAGTACAGACAGTACAGACAGTACAGACAGTAGAGACAGTAGAGACAGTAGAGACAGTACAGACAGCACAGCCAGTAGAGACAGTACAGACAGTACAGACTGTACAGACAGTACAGCCAGTAGAGACAGTACAGACAGTAGAGACAGTAGAGACAGTAGAGACATTACAGACAGCACAGCCAGTAGAGACAGTACAGACAGTAGAGACAGTACAGACGCTACAGCCAGTAGAGACATTACAGACAGTACCGACAGCACAGCCAGTAGAGACAGTACAGACAGTATAGACAGTAGAGACAGTACAGACAGTACAGACAGCACAGCCAGTAGAGACAGTACAGACAGCACAGCCAGTAGAGACAGTACAGACGGTACAGACGGTACAGACAGTGCGGGCAGTACAGGCGGTACAGACAGTACAGACAGTAGAGGCAGTACAGACAGTACAGACAGCACAGCCAGTAGAGACAGTACAGACAGCACAGCCAGTACAGACAGTAGAGACAGTACAGACAGTACAGACAGTAGAGACGGTACAGACGGTACAGACGGTACAGACAGTACAGACAGTACAGACGGTACAGACGGTACAGACAGCACAGACAGTACAGACAGTACAGACAGCACAGCCAGTAGAGACAGTACAGACAGCACAGCCAGTAGAGACAGTAGAGACAGTACAGACCGTACAGACAGCACAGACAGTACAGACAGTACAGACAGTACAGGCAGTACAGACAGTACAGACAGTAGAGACAGTAGAGACAGCACAGACAGTACAGACAGTACAGACAGTACAGACATCACAGACAGCACAGCCAGTAGAGCCAGTAGAGACAGTAGAGACAGTACAGACAGCACAGCCAGTAGAGACATTACAGACAGTACCGACAGCACAGCCAGTAGAGACAGTACAGACAGTACAGACAGTACAGACAGTACAGACAGTAGAGACAGTAGAGACAGTAGAGACAGTACAGACAGCACAGCCAGTAGAGACAGTACAGACAGTACAGACTGTACAGACAGTACAGCCAGTAGAGACAGTACAGACAGTATAGACAGTAGAGACAGTACAGACAGTACAGACAGCACAGCCAGTAGAGACAGTACAGACAGCACAGCCAGTAGAGACAGTACAGACGGTACAGACGGTACAGACAGTGCGGGCAGTACAGGCGGTACAGACAGTACAGACAGTAGAGGCAGTACAGACAGTACAGACAGCACAGCCAGTAGAGACAGTACAGACAGCACAGCCAGTACAGACAGTAGAGACAGTACAGACAGTACAGACAGTAGAGACGGTACAGACGGTACAGACGGTACAGACGGTACAGACAGTACAGACAGTACAGACGGTACAGACAGTACAGACAGTAGAGACAGTACAGACAGTACAGACAGTACAGACGGTACAGACGGTACAGACAGTACAGACAGTACAGACGGTACAGACGGTACAGACGGTACAGACAGTGCGGGCAGTACGGACAGTACAGATAGTACAGACAGTAGAGACAGTACAGACAGTAGAGACAGTACAGACAGTACAGACAGTAGAGACAGTAGAGACAGTAGAGTTTGATCCTGATCTGGAGGTCTAAATAAGGTCTTCAACATCATTAGGGGTAAAAACCCAGACAAGAGCTATTGAGATATTGAATAAGTTGAACACTTTATCATCAAATCACCTTTTAACCATCAAGAGAGTAGCAAAACATGAGTATACAGTACTACCCATCTGTTACATCTCTCATTGTTTTACTAACAACTATTTACATATTACTTGGTGAAAAATAAATGTATTAAGGGCAAAATGTACCATAAACCTCATTGTCCTTTAACTAAAAGCCACAAAACAGCCAAGTCTAATCAACAGCGTCACCACAGGAAAGTAGAACATGCCCACAGCTTTGGTTAAGCTCATTCACCACGACTGACTGGAATTTAGAGATTCAACACTCACCCAGAACATTTACTGGCTGGATGGTCTCAGTTTGCCAAACTGCATAAAGGGGAATTTAAATGAAAGAGGAGGCAATAATCTCAACTCTTCTATCCTCCTGGGGGACAGACAGAGAAAACGGAGGAAATGGATTTAAACTGTACAATTTCAGTTAGTGTTAGCTAATCCACACAATGCTTACATCAAGAGCTGAGAATAATCGTTTTTAAGTGACAGACTAGAAAGCAGTTATTTTAAGAAGTATCAACGTCTAGGAGGCCATAGATTATTACATTACGCTTTTCAAAAATATTTGTAGGTACATTTCTTTCAGAGTTATAACAGAAGGTTTGCAGGTTATGCAGGTGTCAAAAACATGACAAAATACCCAGAAATGATGCCAGCTCTGCCATGCCATGTTAGATCAGTATTGTAGGTTATCACCTATCAACATTGATTTGAGAAACACAGTGACAATGCTCCCAGGGTGCTCCATTGAATGTTAAATAGATAAAGAGCCCCATAGCAAAGACAGACACAGCCATTGCCCCCCTGTTACCACTTAGCCCTATTAGGCTGGCCTCTCTTCCCCATACAATCAAGAACCCCTACTGTGCATTTAAATAGATCCTCAATCAATGGCCATAGAGAGAAATAAAGCAGACCAAGAGGATATCTCAGGGGCAAACATGATAGTAGTATTATGATGAAATGGAGCAGCTTGTGAGCAGCTCTTTACTTTGATGAGGAAGCTATCATTCTAATTGTTCCCCAGTGGAATAGAGTCCTCTGTTATTAGGAGACAATTTGTCCCTTTTGGCCACTTCTTCTTCTTCTTCTTCTTGTTGTTCTTTTTTAGCCCCAGGGCATGGTGGCTCTCATGTTGCAGCCACTTCCTCTCTCTCTCTGCTCTCCCTCTCCTATCCTCCTGACTAACCTTATTTTGCATCATAGATCCAACTCCAGTGCATGACTCCAGTATTTTTCTTAGTTCATAAAAATACAGTTTTTGGGGAGAGAGGAAATGCATAGATGCTCTTTAGTTCTTTATGCAAAAGCAATCTGATAAGGTTTCCAAAGAATACTGGCAATAAATGCATAAAGCAATAACAGTGAGAGTTCTGTGGTTAGTTAATAAAAATAAAAAACATTTTCAAGCTAGACATTATCAGTTCCTCCTCTGACATCACAGACAAATAATACAAAGTGGGTTCTACGGTAACTTTGTCTGCGTCCCAAATGACAGCCTATTCCTTATTTGGTGCCCTGCTTTTGGAACAGAGAGCGTAGTGAACAGGGTGTCATTTGGAATGTAACCTTTGTGCTGCTGATAGGGTTCAGTGGCGATGCAGCAGCCACAGTGGCAGTCAGACCAGTGTTGTCAGACCTTCTGCTGTACTCATACAGAACCCCCCAGCCCTGTGTCCATACAAATAGAATTACTAGAACGGAAACCACCCTTCGGATCCACCCATCCACCCTCACTGACCTCAATCTGGACTCCACCAAGTCTAGAAATTATATTTCTATGCCTGTAACTTTACTTTTAAAAAAGAAAAATATGAACTGAGATATACAGTTACCCATCATGGCATCATTGACTTGAATGGGGGATTCCCGAGTGTTCTAGTAATTCTGTTTCTATGGCTGTATCTGCCGTTGGTTGGTCGTTGGTGACAGGGGCACATTGTGTTCCTCTCCTTTCCCTTTAACCAGTCAGCCATGGACTACACGGTTTGTTGTGGGCCCAAGATCAGAAGGAGGAAGCTTGAATAATGTCTTCCTACTCTTTGAGGGGAGGGACACGCTCTGCTGATTATAGAATAGCTTTGACAGGACAGAGGAAACTATGTCTGTGTACCAAATGCCTCCCTATTCCCTATGTAGTGCACTACTGTTGACCAGAGCCCATAGGGTACTGCACTATGTAGGGAATAGGGCACGGTTTGGGATGCATTCCAAGGCTTTTGTCCAATTCCCCCCACAAAGAAAAGTTCAGTTAAAAAAAAAAAGGCTGCAGCCCAAGCTGGTCTTTTGAAAACAGATGCTGCTGGCCTATTGCTTATCGTAGCATTATAAACTTATCGTACCAAACAAACAGCTCCCACCTCGCTAAGCCTGGCCACCACCAAGCCATCAAAGGATAGACCAAAGAGTTCACACCCCCTGGATAAGAAAGCTTGAGTAATATTCAGCTAAGGCCACCGTGAACTCTAATGTCTCACTTCACATTATATTTTGTATTCATTTTAAGCTTTAAAAAACGAACAGAAACCCGACAGCCATTAGACATCCGTTGGTTGTACAGTATAACATATGGATGCTCTGGTTTTAGTAAAACCTTTTTTAGGTGTGAAAATCTGATAACAGTAGCTGGTAGACAAAACATAATGGTTTAGTCTTAAATTCTTAATGAGGACTATTTGACTTGAGACCCAAACTGAGATTAACAGCTGTACTGAATAAATGTATCCCCTGTCACACACACACACACACAACACACACACACACACACACACACACACACACACACACACACACACACACACACACACACACACACACACACACACACACACACACACACACACACACCCTGTACACACAACCCCTACCCCCCTCACCCCCTACTCACACAATCCAAATCCCGAATTAGCATTTCATTCAATGTAACAAGGCCAATATGTTTCCAGAAGTGCTGCCATACTGAAACAAGCTTCCCTTACCAAACAGAGCCTGAGGGCTGGAGGCTGAGGGAGGGTTGACTCCAGGGACCCCGGCAGGCTCCAGAGCCTATTTGTTCAGCAGAATTTGTTATTCTGTCACAGCAGGCCTGTCACAAGTGAAATTATTTAAATGTCCAATCCTGTATTTAAGCAGACTGTCTCTTGGAGAACATATGAGCAGTGCTCACAATTTATAGCCAGGCTGGAAAGAGGTTAAGATAGATAGCCAGGCTGTACCAGAGGTTAAGATAGATAGCCAGGCTGTACCAGAGGTTAAGATAGATAGCCAGGCTGTATCAGAGGTTAATATAGATAGCCAGGCTGGACCAGAGGTTAAGATAGATAGCCAGGCTGTACCAGTGGTTATCATAGATAGCCAGGTTGTACCAGAGGTTAAGATAGAGGCTGTATCAGAGGTTAAGATAGATAGCCCGGCTGTATCAGAGGTTAAGATACATAGCCAGGCTGTACCAGAGGTTAAGATAGATAGCCAGGCTGTATCAGAGGGTAAGATAGATAGCCAGGCTGTACCAGAGGTTAAGATAGATAGCCAGGCTGTACCAGAGGTTAAGATAGATAGCCAGGCTGTACCAGAGGTTAAGATAGATAGCCAGGCTGTACCAGAGGTTAAGATAGATAGACAGGCTGGACCAGAGGTTAAGATAGATAGCCAGGCTGTATCAGACGTTAAGATAGATAGCCAGACTGTATCAGAGGTTAAGATAGATAGCCAGGCTGTATCAGAGGTTAAGATAGATAGCCAGGCTGTATCAGAGGTTAAGATAGATAGCCAGGCTGGACCAGAGGTTAAGATAGATAGCCAGGCTGTATAAAACGGCACCCTGCTCCCTATATAGTGCACTACTTTGATCAAGACCTATAGAATAGTGCACTACTTAGGGAATATGGTGCCATTTGTTACTCAGTAAAAGTGTTTGATGGAGCTAGGGGAGAAACAGAGACAGAGTCGTGTGGGGGCTGATTTAGTAGCCCTGGTCCTTTCTCCCCATATGCAACAATAACAAACACAAGTCTTCTGGAATGAATATCTTGGGGATTTATTCTTCTTCATTCAAAACTGTTACTCCTGTAGCCGATCAGAGTTGTAGAGTAAGTGGTTATGTTTTCAACTTATGGTAGCATTTGATTTGGATAGTCCCAAGTAGATGCTGATAGATAGTTTCAATAACTGGCAACAACATTCCATCTAACTATCCACTAACCTTAACACTAACCATAACCCAACCCTAACGCTATCCCTGGCCTTGGCCCTGGCCCTGGCCCTTACCCTAAACCTAACCTGAACCCTAGCCCTAACTCTAACCTTAACCTTTGCAAGCAATTGGTTATCAACAGCTAGTATGAGCATCTGTAGATTCTCTATATGGAACTATCCATCTGTAGGTCATCTAGATGGAACTATCCATCTGTAGGTCATCTAGATGGAACTATCCATCTGTAGGTCATCTATATGGAACTATCCATCTGTAGGTCATCTATATGGAACTATCCATCTGTAGATCATCTAGATGGAACTATCCATCTGTAGATCATCTAGATGGAACTATCCATCTGTAGGTCATCTATATGGAACTATCCATCTGTAGGTCATCTAGATGGAACTATCCATCTGTAGGTCATCTATATGGAACTATCCATCTGTAGATCATCTATATGGAACTATCCATCTGTAGGTCATCTAGATGGAACTATCTATCTGTAGGTCATCTAGATGGAACTATCCATCTGTAGGTCATCTATATGGAACTATCCATCTGTAGGTCATCTAGATGGAACTATCCATCTGTAGGTTATCTATATGGAACTATCCATCTGTAGGTCATCTAGATGGAACTATCCATCTGTAGGTCATCTATATGGAACTATCCATCTGTAGGTCATCTATATGGAACTATCCATCTGTATGTCATCTAGATGGAACTATCCATCTGTAGGTCATCTAGATGGAACTATCCATCTGTAGGTCATCTATATGGAACTATCCATCTGTAGGTCATCTATATGGAACTATCCATCTGTAGATCATCTATATGGAACTATCCATCTGTAGGTAATGTAGATGGAACTATCCATCTGTAGATCATCTATATGGAACTATCCATCTGTAGGTGATCTATATGGAACTATCCATCTGTAGGTCATCTAGATGGAACTATCCATCTGTAGGTCATCTATATGGAACTATCTATCTGTAGGTCATCTATATGGAACTATCCATCTGTAGATCATCTATATGGAACTATCCATCTGTAGGTCATCTATATGGAACTATCCATCTGTAGATCATCTATATGGAACTATCCATCTGTAGGTAATGTAGATGGAACTATCCATCTGTAGATCATCTATATGGAACTATCCATCTGTAGGTGATCTATATGGAACTATCCATCTGTAGGTCATCTAGATGGAACTATCCATCTGTAGGTCATCTAGATGGAACTATCTATCTGTAGGTCATCTAAATGGAACTATCCATCTGTGGGTCATCTATATGGAACTATCCACCTGTAGATTCTCTATATGGAACTATTGATCTGTAGGTCATCTAGATGGGTCTATCAAAATAAAGTTTGACCAAACCCATTATTAAAGGACAAAATAATATTTATTTATTTATTTTTATAGTCAGCCTATAGTCGTATTGTTATTTCTCTGACTATATAATAGTTTTATATTGTCAGCCTATAGTTGTATTGTTATTCCTCTGACTCTATAAGAGTTTTATAAAGTCAGCCTATAGTTGTATTGTTATTTCTCTGACTCTATAAGAGTTTTATAAAGTCAGCCTATAGTTGTATTGTTATTTCTCTGACTCTATAAGAGTTTTATAAAGTCAGCCTATAGTTGTATTGTTATTCCTCTGACTCTATAAGAGTTTTATAAAGTCAGCCTATAGTTGTATTGTTATTCCTTTGACTATATAAGAGTGATGTCAACAATGCTCTAACAGCCAATAATATACCTTTCCTTTTTTAAGAGAAAGTTAGAAAAACATAGAAAAGCATAGAAAACCTTGTTCACATAAACATAAGAAATGTGGAGCTGTAGAAACAAATCATTTGTTGGCTTAGTCATATTGCATTGCTGTTTTGGACACGGGGATACAAGAGACTGGTCTGATGACAGAACTAGTTTGATATTGACTGGTAATGGACCTGTCGCGGTTGATGGATCCCTACCTCAGAGGGATATCCTCCAACCCCCCCACCCCAACTGAAGACAAGCACACACTTACTATGAGTAAACAGATAGGATGTGTCCCAAATGGCTCATATTCCCCACATAGTGAACTACTTTCGACCAGAGCCCAAATGGCTCATATTCCCTATATAGTGAACTACTTTCGACCAGAGCCCAAATGGCTCATATTCCCTATATAGTGAACTACTTTCGACCAGAGCCCAAATGGCTCATATTCCCTATTTAGTGAACTACTTTCGACCAGAGACCATAGGGAACCTCATTCCCTAGTGTAAAAACACCAGGAAATCAGCTCCAATTGATTTTAAAGCATGTATTCCCAAGCATAATAGAGATACATCTGATCATATATAAAGGTAAGCAGACTCTAGATTTGACCTCACGATGCAGAATCTGGGTTCTACCCCACCATGCAGACTCTAGATTTTACCCCACCATGCAGACTCTGGGTTCTACCCCACCATGCAGAATCTGGGTTCTACCCCACCATGCAGACTCTAGATTCTACCCCACCATGCAGACTCTGGGTTCTACCCCACCATGCAGACTGTAGATTCTTCCCCACCATGCAGACTCTGGGTTCTACCCCACCATGCAGACTCTAGATTTTACCCCACCATGCAGACTCTGGGTTCTACCCCACCATGCAGACTGTAGATTCTACCCCACCATGCAGACTCTGGGTTCTACCCCACCATGCAGACTCTAGATTTTACCCCACCATGCAGACTCTGGGTTCTACCCCACCATGCAGACTCTGGGTTCTACCCCACCATGCAGACTCTGGGTTCTACCCCACCATGCAGACTCTAGATTCTTCTCCACCATGCAGACTCTGGGTTCTACCCCACCATGTAGACTCTGGGTTCTACCCCACCATGCAGACTCTGGGTTCTAATCCACTATGCAAACTGGGTTCTACCCCACCATGTAGACTCTGGGTTCTACCCCACCATGCAGACTCTGGGTTCTACCCCACCATGTAGACTCTGGGTTCTACCCCACCATGTAGACTCTGGGTTCTACCCCACCATGTAGACTCTGGGTTCTACCCCACCATGCAGACTCTGGGTTCTACCCCACCATGTAGACTCTGGGTTCTAACCCACTATGCAGACTCTGGGTTCTAATCCACTATGCAGACTGGGTTCTACCCCACCATGCAGACTCTGGGTTCTACCCCACCATGCAGACTCTGGGTTCTACCCCACCATGCAGACTCTGGGTTCTACCCCACCATGTAGACTCTGGGTTCTACCCCACCATGTAGACTCTGGGTTCTAACCCACTATGCAGACTCTGGGTTCTAATCCACTATGCAGACTGGGTTCTACCCCACCATGCAGACTCTGGGTTCTACCCCACCATGCAGACTCTGGGTTCTACCCCACCATGTAGACTCTGGGTTCTACCCCACCATGCAGACTCTGGGTTCTAACCCACTATGTAAACTCTGGGTTCTAATCCACTATGCAGACTCTGGGTTCTAACCCACTATGTAAACTCTGGGTTCTAATCCACTATGCAGACTCTGGGTTCTAACCCACTATGTAAACTCTGGGTTCTAACCAACTATACAGACTCTGGGCTATTAGGGTGATTTCTCATAAACATAAAAGCGTTTTGGAGGAATTCTAATCAATGGTGCAGCTCGACCCACCACGTTGATGATAGCCTATCATTAGAGATTATACTCCCTGAGTAATGGGAGCACACAGGGGCAGATCATGTGATTCAATAATATATTTACTGCATTCCTGGAAAGGAAAGAAGGAGAAGAAAGCTTGCGGCATTGGATGCTGTAAAACCGCAATTAAAACAGCTAGATCCTCAAACATCACCAACTGTATAGTACCACCCTCAACACTGACACCCATAGGGCAACGGTGACAGCACTATGAAATCATGAAACACAGATGAAATGCTGTTGTTTTACAATAAGTCACATTTAAAGCGGGAGATGTAAACACACCATGATATTGTGTGTGGGTCCAGATTATGATCAATGATTCATGTATTATCTTTCCAATCAAGGGGGTGATGGCCTATTGGCCTTGTTATGGCAGCTGCTAGTGGGGGAGATATAGAAACGCACATTGTTTAGTAGGGCCCTGTTATTTCCCACTATTACTCTGAATGTAAATAGCCCAGGAAGGGCATTCAAATAGATCATCTCTGTGTGCCATTGTGCAATTCCTAAGAGATAAACATTGAGCAAGGAATCAAGGAATGGGGCATTAAAAGAGACACCATTGGAGCTAGCTATAGTTATTAGCATGGATCCTGGGGATATTCATATTAACAATAAATGTATGTTAGTAAATGACAGAGATTGTCTTAAGTACGCACTCAGCGGGGTGCTCCCTTTAACTCTAATTCACATCAGAGTCAAATCACCCAGCTAAGACCTCATCAGACTTATTACCCCAATGCTTTATAGCGACCCACCACCACCACCAGCCCACCAGCCCCTCTCTCTTTTCTCTCTGTTGTCCACAGTTGCATCTCATACAGCCCCCCATTTCCTATTTAGTGCACTACTTTTGACCGCTCGACCACATAGGGCTCTGGTCAAAAGTAGTGCACTATGTTGAGAATAGGGTGCCATTTAGGACACAGCCCATGAGTGTCCTGTAGAGCAGAGCAGCAGAGCAGGCCTCAGTCATCAAGCCTCAACACAGGGCAGACGACTCCTTCATTATCTTTTCTGATTTCATTTAAATGGGCTCCAACTTAATGTTGGTATTTTGGAAAGGAGTGGAGGGAGGGAGGGAGGGAGGGGACTGTTATCTTTATATTTCAGATCAGTTAGTTATTAACAGGAAGGAAAGAGTCTCTACCGAATAGATGGCTGTGACTGTCTCTCTCTCTCTTTAGTTGCCAGATCAGTTAGTTATTGAGGGGAAGAAGTAGTCTTTACTAAATAGATGGCTGTGACTGTCTCTCTCTCTCTTTAGTTGCCAGATCAGTTAGTTATTGAGGGGAAGAAGTAGTCTTTACTAAATAGATGGCTGTGACTGTCTCTCTCTCTCTCTTTAGTTGCCAGATCAGTTAGTTATTTAACATGAAGAAGTAGTCTTTACTAAATAGATGGCTGTGACTGTCTCTCTCTCTCTTCAGGTGTCAGATCAGTTAGTTATTGAGGGGAAGAAGTAGTCTTTACTAAATAGATGGCTGTGACTGTCTCTCTCTCTCTCTCTTTAGTTGCCAGATCAGTTAGTTATTGAGGGGAAGAAGTAGTATTTACTAAATAGATGGCTGTGACTGTCTCTCCTCTGTCTTTAGTTGCCAGATCAGTTAGTTATTGAGGGGAAGAAGTAGTATTTACTAAATAGATGGCTGTGACTGTCTCTCTCTCTCTCTTTAGTTGCCAGATCAGTTAGTTATTAACAGGAAGAAGTAGTCTTTACTAAATAGATGGCTGTGACTGTCTCTCATCTCTCTTCAGGTGTCAGATCTATTAATTATGGCATAGTCGGCTGAGTCCCAAATGGCCCCCTATTCCATATATAGTGCACTACATAGAAAATGATCCAGTGTTAAATCAACACAGGCAGTTTAAATGTAACACTGTTCCAGTGTCCATACGGGTCCAACATTTTCAGGATTCAATTATCACATTGTTAGTGTAAAGCCTTATTTGGATATTTCCCAGAGTGCCTGGCGTTTCGAGAGAAGTGTAGAGTTAGCACTCATTACTTTATTTTTGTTATTGACAGAGACATGGTTGTTGCATTCATCTGTTTTCAGTCCTGTGGCCTTCACCAAGTGAGCTCCTAAGTGAATATGTTGTCATTCAAATGTTATTATTTTACACAATACAACACGCATTTCATGATGCTTTATTTCGAGGGCCTGGTTTTACCCTAAAATAGTCATCTGAAACTCATAGTTTATAGGCCACATCAGGCCTGCAAGTCACATGATGCTGGCTTGCAAAGTGATGTGTAATTCCTATTGGAATCCAGCCATTTTAAATGTTTAATCTGCATTGAGTACCAATGCCGGGTTGGGAAAACTAAGATATGAGACTGCCTAAAACATCTTAAATGGAACAACCATTTCAGCAACAGGTGCAAAAGTTCAAGTAACAGACTGACTCAGTTTAGAAAAAAATTATGTTATATACATTTGAGTAGCATAACATTAATTCATCAAATAATGTACATGCAAAAACATAAATATTTAAACAAACAATTCTAAAAATGAACCTGTAATAAAGCATGCTGGGAAATATGTTAATGGTGGGCGTGGTTTTGGTTTACCACTGGTTATTAACACCAACACAGAGTGTTAATTTAACACTTACAGACTGAATGTAACAGCTGACAGTAGAAACGCTACACTGAAAAATCAACACTAGGTAACACTGGCCAATTTACTGTGTACTTTTGACCAGAAGGCTTTAGTCAATAGTACTGCACTATGTATGGAAAAGGGTGTCATTTGGGACGCAGGAGTAGATAGCTAGCTAATGATGTTGTACAGTTGGTCACTGAAGCTCAATGGAGACTCAGGCTAAAGTAACACAATAGGGGAGTAGTTCTTCAGCAAACTTCTTACCGACCAATCAAGACAGTTGTCTTTTTAAAATGTATCTTCAGTAAGTAATTGTAACGTTGATGAGTGGTTGATCGTTCTGAACATTTATTTGGGACATTTCTTTTTAAATAGTGGTATAGAAAGAAGCAAGTTATTGGAGGTGTTTTACAGGTGTGTGTGTGTTTGTGTGTATGTGTGTATGTGTGTGTGTGTGTGTGTGTGTGTGTGTGTGTGTGTGTGTGTGTGTGTGTGTGTGTGTGTGTGTGTGTGTGTGTGTGTGTGTGTGTGTGCGTGTGTATGTGCGTGTGTATGTGCGTGTGTGTGTGTGTGTGTGTGTGTGTGTGTGTGTGTGTGTGTGTGTGTGTGTGTGTGTGAGTGTGAAGACTGGCTTTATATCCACAACTGAAGTGGTTTCACACAGGTCATCAGAAGCTCCAAGGCTTCAGTGTCTTGATAGCCAAATTGATAGAGCTTTGCCGAGAGAATACTTAACTACTAAACGTGGGCTTACATCAATAAAAGGCGCTGTACTGTATATATCCATCGAGATGTGAATTCAATTGAACCCATTAAAATGGTGAGAAACCCCATAGCACCAAATGAAATTGTTGTACATACTCACTGGGCCCTGACCGACAAAATGGAGTGCAAATGTTAAATACTGTGAGATGTAAAGTACAAACACATTATGGGCAGATATTAACTTAGAAACACCATGAACACACAGAAATCTTTTTGTTGCCACGCTTGACCCTCCAGAAAAATATTTTATGGTTGCTATGTAGACCATATAAAATATCTTGTGTGTCCTAAATACACCCTATTATTTTAACTAGCACTCTACGGGCTCTGGTCTAAAGTAGTGCACTACATAGGGAATAGGTGCCGTTTGGGATGCATCCTGGGTGTTTTAGGTGGAAATCACATTGTGACATTTAGGGATACAACTCTAGGATTTTATTGTATATGCTTGTTTTTTATTTAATTTGTAAAGCATACCAAAGGGATGTTTACAGGATTTGGTTTTCATTCACTGACAACATCATTGATTCCCATCAACTCTGTAGAGCACAGGATGGTTGGCCATTGCTCTGTTGCCATAGACCTTTTACTAGTGTCATACACATATACCACCCACATCACATCTATATCATCTACGCCACAGCTATTCTACAGTAGAATGGGATGTCAAGATTTGACAAACGCTTGTAGCAAGTGGTAAATGTAAGTATTTTTCCTAATGCCTTTAAAAGCTATGGTAACACTTTAGAAAAAACTTTCATTAATATGTTTTTATAAATGCTGATTTGTATTTATAAATGCTTATGAGTGTTTATAATTCTTTACACATGTAACTGTAAATAGTTTGGTTAGTTAATGCTTATTAATATATAAAGTGAACCAAAGCTACAGTTGAAGTCAGAAGTTTACATCCACTTAGGTTGGAGACATTAAAACTCATTTTTCAACCACTCCACAAATTTCTTGTTAACAAACTATAGTTTTGGCAAGTCGGTTAGGACATCTACTTTGTGCATGACACAGGTCATTTTTCCAACAATTGTTTACAGACAAGTAATTTCACTTATAATTTGCTGTATCACAATTCCAGTGGGTCAGAAGTTTACATACACTAAGTTGACTGTGCCTTTAAACAGCTTGGAAAATTCCAGAAAATGATGTCATGGCTTTAGAAGCTTCTGATAGGCTAATTGACATCGTTTGAGTCAATTGGAGGTGTACCCGTGGATGTATTTCAAGGCCTACCTTCAAACTCAGTGCCTCTTTGCTTGACATCATGGGAAAATCAAAAGAAATCAGCCAAGACCTCAGAACAAAAATTGTAGACCTCCACAAGTCTGGTTCATCTTTGGGAGTAATGTCCAAACTCCTGGAGGTACCACGTTCATCTGTACAAACAATAGTACGCAAGTATAAACACCATGGGGCCACGCATGTGTCATACTGCTCAGGAAGGAGACTACGGTTTGCAACTGCACATGGGGACAAAGATCGTACTTTTTGGAGAAATGTCCTCCGGTCTGATGAAACAAAAATAGTTTGGCCGTAATGACCATCGTTATGTTTGGAGGAAAAAGGGGGAGACTTGCAAGCTGAAGAACAACGTCCCAACCGTGAAGCTCAGGGGTGGCAGCATCATGTTGTTGGGGTGCTTTGCTGCAGGAGGGACTGGTGCACTTCACAAAATAGATGGCATCATGAGGAGGGGAAAATTACGTGGATCTATTGAAGCAACATTTCAAGACATCAGTCAGGAAGTTAAAGCTTGGTCGCAAATGGGTCTCCAAATGGACAATGACCCCAAGCATACTTCCAAAGTTGTGACAAAATGGCCTAAGTACAACAAAGTCAAGATATTGGAGTGGCCATCACAAAGCCCTGACCTCAATCCTATAGAAAATGTGTGGGCAGAACAGAAAAAGCGTGTGCGAGCAAAGAGCCCCACAAACCTGACTCAGTTACACCAGCTCTGTCAGGCGGAATGGGCAAAAACTCACCCAATTTATTGTGGGAAGCTTGTGGAAGGCTACCCGAAACCTTTGACCCAAGTTAAACAATTTAAAGACAATGCTACCAAATACAAATTGAGTGTATGTAAACTTCTGACCCACTGGGAATGTGATGAAAGAAATTAAAGTTGAAATAAATCATTCTCTCTACTATTATTCTGACATTTGACATTCTTAAAATAAAGTGGTGATCCTAACTGACCTAAGACAGGGAATTGTGAAAAACGGAGTTTAAATGTATTTGGCTAAGGTGTATGTAAACTTCTGACTTCAACTGTATATACATCTATGTAAAGTGTTACCAACGCTATATAAAGCTATATAAAGTGTTACCAAGGCTATATAAAGCTATATAATGTTATATAAACTGTTACTGAAGCTATACAAAGCTATATAAAGAGTTATCAATGCTATATAAAGCTATATAAATCTATGTGAAGAGTTACCAAAGCTATACAAATCTATACAAAGTGTTACCAAAGCTAAATAGAGCTATATAAAACTAGATTCATTGTTACCTAAGCAATTTAAAATTATATAAAACGAAATAAAGAGTTTCCAAAGCTATATAAAGCTATATAAGTTTTACCAAAGCTATATAAAACTATATAAAGTGTTACCAAAACTATATAAAACTGTAGAAAGTGTTACCAAAGCTGTATACAGCTATATAAAGTGTTACCAAAGCTCTATAAAGCTTTATAAAGTGTTTCCAAAGCTATATAAAGCTATATAAAGTTTATATAAAGTGTTATCAAAGCTATATAAATCTATGTAAAGTGTTACCAAAGTTATATAAAGATATATAAAGTGTTACCAAAGCTATATAAATCTATGTAAAGTGTTACCAAAGTTATATAAAGATATATAAAGTGTTACCAACGCTATATAAATATATGTAAAGTGTTACCAAAGCTATATAAATCTATGTAAAGTGTTACCAAAGCTATATAAATCTATCTAAAGTGTTACCAACACAATATAAAGCTATGTAAAATATTACCAAAGCTATATAAAGCTATATAAAGTGTTACCAACGCTATATAAAACTATATAAATGTTACCAAAGCTATATAAAACTATATAAAGTGTCACCAAAGCTATATAAAACTATATAAAGTGTTACCAAAGCTATATAAAGTTATGTAAAGTGTTACCAAAGCTCTATAAAGCTATATAAAGTGTTTCCAAAGCTAAATAAAGCTATATAAAGTTTATATAAACTGTTACCAAAGCAATATAAATCTATGTAAAGTGTTACCAAAGTTATATAAAGATATGTAAAGTGTTACCAACACTATATAAAACTATATAACGTGTTACCAAAGCTACATAGAGCTATATAAAAAGATACCAACGCTATAATAAGCCATATAAAGCTATGTAAAGAGTTAGCATTGCAATATAAAACTATATAAAGTGTTACTAAAGCTATACAAATTGTTACCAAAGCTATTTAAACCTACATAAAGTGTTAACAAAACTTTATAGAGCTAAACAAAGCTATATACATTGTTACCAAAGCAATATAAAGCTACATAAAGCTAAAAAACAGTTTCCAAAGCTATATAAAGCCATATAAAGTGTTACCAAAGCTATATGAAGTTATATAAAGTGTTACCAAAGCTATATGAAGTTATTTCAAGTGTTACCAAAGCTATATAGAGCTATATAAAGATATATACATGGTTACCAAAGCTATATAAATCTATATTAGGCTAAATAAAGTGTTACAAAAGCTATATAAATTCATATAAACTGTTAACAAAGTGACGTAAAGCTATGTAAATCTTTATAAAGTGTTACCAAAGCTGTATAAATTCATATAAACTGTTAACAAAGTGACGTAAAGCTATATAAATCTATATACATTGTTACCAAATCTATATCAAGTCATGTAAAGTGTTACCAAAGCTGTATAAATCTATATAAAGTGTTACCAAAGCTATATAAATCTATATAAGCCTATATAAAGTGTTTCCAAAGGTATTTAAAGATATAAAGTGTTCATCTATATAAAGCTATAGAAAGTGTTACCAAAGCAATATAGAGCTATATAAATTATGTCTGTATAGAATCTTTCTGAGGTACATGAAGGTGGATGCTGCTCACTGATTTGTTACCACTCAGCAGTACTTTTATACTATAGTATACTACTATACTATAATATACTAATATACAATACTATACTGTACTGCTAAACTATACTATACCATACTAGTGTTCAAAGGATTTTTCTGAGGAACATGAAGGGGGATGCTGCTCACTGATTTGTTACCACTCAGCAGTACTTTTCTTGTTAATGAATTTTTAATATCCTTAATGACAGCAGAAGAATGATGTCATTACCGGATGAAGTTTGGAAAACGCTGACTTGAACTCTTTTGGTGGGCAGACTATTTTAATAGTAATTTAATATAGATTAACACATCATCTTAATGAGCAGTATGCCTTCAAGGGGGCTATCATATAATATCCATTTTCTATAGCTTCCTGGATCCCATACTGAAGTTTGAACTTTGAGGGGAGGTTTTCATGGCCTTGAAAAAAACTATTGTTTTGGGTCATTAGCTAAAGGGTGGATCAATATCTAGAATGCTGGACCAACCTTCGCATGCTGGACCAACCTTCGCATGCTGGACCAACCTTCGCATGCTGGACCAACCTTCGCATGTTGAAGTTGTCTTAAGGACCTGGGCTTTTTAGCCTGTCATGCGTACACATGCAACCCTTCCGGTGTTTACACTACATTTACATAATGTGATATAAACAAGGCAAGATAATGTGATATAAACAGGGCAGAATATGGAGTCTTTTTCCTTCCAACTGCCCCTGGACAACATAACATAAAGCCATTATTGAGGCTGGTAGACAAGACAGAGGACATCTCAAAACAGACAGACTGTACTGTATGGCTCTCAACTAACTGCCATGTCTCTCATTCCACTACAGAGATCATCATACCAGTGGCTATAATGACCAAAGCTGTCTAACCTTTTACAGCAGTGAGCTAAATCAGGGACACACAGAGTGGTCCTGGGTGTTCTTAAACAAATCTACTTTAAAACAAAAGTCTACACCTCACACACATGGTTATGGGCTATAAAAACAAAGACGCCTGTACCATGTCAGATATAGAGTTGAAATGGATTACATTTTGAGTTTGCATCCCAATATTACACCTTATATACATCACAGAAGACTGAAATATAACAATAACGGTGGCATGGAAACATCAGATTTTTTGTGGATTTTTTAAAACAATGTTTATTAATGATGAAATAGTGAGAAATGTTAATAACATTCCACCCATGAGGCCACTAGGTTATTTGACTGCAGGAAAGGGCTGCTATTCTATGGATCTATAATTTGTCAATAAAGTGTAGTTGTTCTGCTGCTCTCCCTGCTGCAGATAATGGATGATAGCTAGCTGACGTTCAGGGCATGCACCCTAATGTCCACACATAGTGACCCCATATAGACCTGTCATCTCCTGGACTGAGGAGAGAGAATTACCCCATATAGACCTGTCATTTCCTGGACTGAGAAGAGAGAATGACCCCATATAGACCTGTCATTTCCTGGACTGAGAAGAGAGAATGACCCCATATAGACCTGTCATCTCCTGGACTGAGAAGAGAGAATGACCCCATATAGACCTGTCATCTCCTGGACTGGGAAGAGAGAGTGACACCGTACCAACTCCTGGACTGGGAAGAGAGAGTGACACCGTACCAACTCCTGGACTGGGAAGAGAGAGTGACACCGTACCAACTCCTGGACTGGGAAGAGAGAGTGACACCGTACCAACTCCTGGACTGGGAAGAGAGAGTGACACCGTACCAACTCCTAGACTGGGAAGAGAGAGTGACACCGTACCAACTCCTGGACTGGGAAGAGAGAGCGACACCGTACAGACCTACCAACTCCTGGACTGGGAAGAGAGAGCGACACCGTACCAACTCCTGGACTGGGAAGAGAGAGCGACACCGTACCAACTCCTGGACTGGGAAGAGAGAGCAACACCGAACAGACCTACCAACTCCTGGACTGGGAAGAGAGAGCAGTAATAATACAGAGGATAGAGAATTAACATTGTGTCCTCCTGGTAATTTACTTACTGGACCTTGTGTGCTGCTGAAGTGTGAATCAATTTGTAAAGGATAGTTAAATCTCTATAACTACCTCCCCCCCTTCTTCACACATGACTATCAGCTATTAAAAAAATGAAAGGAAAAAAAATCCCGTGGCGTCTTATGAGGATGATGATCAGGGGGAAGGAGGATAAAACGATAAGGTGGTTTGCTCTCTTTAACCCTCCTCTCTGAGCGGCCAACCTCTCCCTTTCTACTGTCTATATACGGTCCAAATAAATAGATAAGTAGAGAAATAAATAAACCAATAAGTGAATAAAACAAGCTGGATCAGAGAGGGTGTGAGCGCTGTTAAGATACTGATGTCCCCTGGCAAAATGTTTGATCATATTCATTTGAAGGAAGGGTTTTTATTTTATTGATAAAACCCAGAGGCACTAAAAGGAACAGGCAATGATTAATGTCCCTCTCAGAAAAAGAAATTATATGGAATAAATTAAACTACTGCGGCAGCAAATTGAAAAATAAGGATGTAAATGAGGTTTGAATACTTAATATTTTATAAAGAAAAATAGTCAATGAGGCCCAAAAATGATGAAGGATTGCCAAAGAAACACAATATTAACTCTAATGACGGAGGCTAGATTTTCTGTACTGTCAGAGTGTACCTGTCACAACTGATTTTCTACCAAGGAAATGAAAAATGAGGGATGCTACATGAAGTAATTGAAAATAACTAAGAACCCAGTTCACAATGTAAAAAATTAAGACTAGTGGAACAGAGAAGGGAAGGGCTGGCACTGAGGAATTAGAATTCAGTGAGGTTTAGACTTTACACTTGCTCTGTAATACACATTACAGACATGGTTGGGTCTATTGCTCATAAGCCATTAGTATTTAGCACCTAAAGAATGCCACTTTTGACATGTCGCTATGCTATACCAATTAACAATTAAGGGGATTTGTCCGAGGAAAGATACAAGCCAATACTTTTCATCTCAATACAATTATGTGTCATGAATGTCCCATAGACTGTTTATGCAGGTAAAATGTTTTATTTTTTAATTGTTTGGATTTTGATATGCAATCTTTGAAACTTTTTTGAGTCAGTGCTTGGGTACTATTACATCAGTCATGTCACCACAACACAGAATCCAGGGACAGACAGCAAACTGCACCCAAAAACATGATAGTTGTTATTTTTATGACCCATACAATACTTTGGGTGATATGTAGGCCAGTGATCCCTTAAGACTAGAGTAAAGACCTTGATATGTAGAACTTGATATGTAAACCAAGCAGCTGATGTTACATGGTGATTTACAGTGTCCCTCCCAGACCTCATAGTGCAGCTCCTTCCCTGCTGAACAGGCCCAGTTAGGAACACACCCCTGTACAGACAGTTAGAGCACATTGGATTTTATACCCCACCAGTTTTTATTATAGCAGTCTTCTGGTGGCTTGGTATGCTGTATTTCAGTGCAAAAACACCCTCATAATAGTAGGGGGTGATGGAGGTGGGGGGGGGCAGGTATTAAAATCAAACCACATGCCCCCCTGTGTGCCTCTTCCTCTCCCCTCTCCTCTCCCTCCTCTCTCCTCTCCCTCCTCTCTCATATCCCTCCCCCTCCTCTCCCTCCTCTCTCCTATCCCTCCTCCCTCCCTCCTCTCTTTCCTCCCTCCTCTCTCCTCTCTCCTCTCTCCTATCCCTCCTCCCTCCTCTCTCCTCTCCCTCCTCTCTCCTGTCCCTCCTCCCTCCTCTCTCTCCTCCCTCCTCTCCCTCCTCCCTCCCTCCTCTCTTTCCTCCCTCCTTTCTCCTCTCCCTCCCCCCTCCTCTCTCTCCTCACTCCTCTCCCTCCTCCCTCCTCCCTCCTCAATCCCATCCCTCCTCTCCCTCCTCCCTCCTCTCTCCTCTCTCTCCTCCCTCCTCTCTCCTCTCTCCTCCGTCCTCTCCCCCCTCCCCCTCTCTCTCCTCCCTCCCCTCTCTCCTCCCTCCTCTCCTTCCTTCCTCCTCTCCACCCTAAAAAGACACCACCGTTGTTGTCCTCAGAGATGAAGCATATCGTCAGTCTCTTGACATACCATCTGCATCTCCCTCCACCCCTCCCTGAGATTAAGTAAGGTAGGGTAACCAAGCCGCCACACACAGGGTTTAAACATCTGTGCCGGGCTGCTGTAAAGTGATACTGAGGAGTTATAATTAAAGGTTCCGACTGAGGGAACAGTGTTTAATGTCGAGCACCCCTCTGCTATCCATCTGAAGTAATGGGGTGCGATGCCAGCACCCCTCCTGCACCCCCTCTCACACTCATCTACGCTCTGTATACCCCGCCTCTGGAAGGCCCCACCTCTGGAAGGGGGCGCGGCTCTGGAAGGCCCCACCTCTGGAAGGGGGGCTATACAATACAACCACGGCCAACTCCATGCACAGAGAAAGACTGACAGCTTTAATACAATTATCATCCAATTTTTATGTGTATTTGTATTTGATATTGTATCCAGGGAAGTCCCATTGATACCAACGTCTCTTTTTCAAAGGAATTCTGCTTCACAAAGATCTGAAAACAACAGCAAGTAGTCAATAATGAATAAGTGACTCAATTATATCACAACCGTAATACAATTATCCTCCAATTAATGTCCTACCGTCAATATTTTATCACACAAAAGAAAACATTATTCAATGTCAAATGTATTCTCTTTGATCATGTCCAAAACAGTTTATGAATAGCAGTAACATCTTGAGAACGAAGTGAGTGATGGACATGTGCTTCCCCTCATGGTTGATGTTGGATGAAACGCCAGGCAGTAATAATAGATTCCAGAGGGCTTTAATTGAGGAGCAGTTGAGGATGATGAGGAATAGCCTATCTAATGGCCCTATGATGACTAATAGAATATGTTTGAACAGGATGACCTTTCAGATGACAGTCAAAGACAAATATACATCACCACAATGTAAATCAAACACGTGACACACCACATTCTAAATCACAGGCAGTAATGAACAAACGAGAGCTTGAGTTCTGTCTGAACTGGCACCACATTCATTATACAGCGCAGTGCATTACTTTTGACCAGGGACCTATGTCCAAACTCATACAGTCCTTTTGGCCTCTTTCAATTTGAATTGAATGCCTTTCGGGCTTGTGAAATGCCCCCAGCACCTTTGGTCTTTGGTGAAGTTTTCAGAGATTGTTTTCATGATAGGTTGCCATGACGGACATTTAACCCTCACAGATATTCCAAATAAATGTGAAAGGAAACAATCAATAATATTAAATCATTGTAATAATAAACACATCATATTAAAATAGAGTTTAGGATTATTTATATAGTATTGCGCAATGATTGTGTTTAATTCTATTATGGTATTTAATTCTCTCGTCATTGAGATGTTCTGTCGGCAGGAGACGAGATTACGCTGCAGCTGTAGCGCGGCTGTTACATGCAAAACCATGTACATCCTCTGTGGAGCAGGGATATTCAACCTGACACATTAGAACAGGCTAGGCATTCATACAGCTATACACTTCAGTCACGTCCTACCAGCCCATACATAGTGAATTAGCCTGATTTAATACAATCCCTGTGGCTTAGTGACTTCATTCTATGTTTGCGTCCCAAATGACACCCTACCCCCCTGTGGAGTGCACTACTTTTTTACCAGGGCCCTATGGGAAATAGGGTGCCATTTGGGATACACACTATAACTGTAGCGTACAGTGAGTACGAATCTTTAAGGTAAAGTACTTTTTGTAAATTGCTTGCTGCTCTGGATGGGTGAAAGAGGACCCTCTGGATAAGGTTTTACGCTGAATTAGTGGCCAATCTCTGGTACAGTATATTAATAGTACAAAATTAAAAAAGATTAAATTACATTTTTTATTTACAGATGTTAACCTACACAATTACTAGTCGCCCATACATCCGAATGCAGAGTGTTAAACTTTGGTGTATAGCACACAGTTGGGATCATTACAAATCCAGCCTCAGTTTTTCTACAATGTCTTTTCTCAATGACCTGTATCAGTCCAGTGCTGGACTCTTTGATAAGGCTGTAACTATAGAGACCTACCAATAGTACATTCTACCCAATGTGTCCTTTACACTAAGAGATGTTTTTCTGAATCGTATTAAACAGTACTACACTGTAAATTCGATTTGTAACAGTTTAAAATACAGAAATAGAGAGGAAATGTTTTAAAGCAATTTAAGCATCTTTTTGTGATTTATTATGTGTATTTTCACTATTACTATGTCTGAAGCTGTACTCGAATGCCGCAAAGAAAATACATGCCGGGTGAAGTTTTGCTTTATCAGTCTTTTTACTCATCAAGAGGTTACTGTTGCACACCTGTCTCCAGTCTTTACGAGTGTACGCACATTTTAGAAGGTAGTAAATTACATCTGCGCTATCGTCCTATAAAACAATTCCCATTACTGTCACCTTCAAGATCGCAAATATCAAAACAACTTTTCAATCAAGTTCAGTTCTTTGTATACCTGGATATTACCGAACTAAAACACGTTCATACGATTTTATTTGATTGTACATGCATGATTAATTGTATTTATACGATGTGGTTATAAATTGTATGAAATATAATTAGACAGTGCATTTGGAAAGTATTCAGACGTCTTCACTTTTTCAACATTTTGTTACGTTACAGCCTTATTAGAAAATGTATTAAATTAAACATTTTCCTCATCAATCTACGCACAATACTCCATAATGACAAATCGAAAACATTTTTTTTTAATTGTTGCAAATCTACTAAACATAAAAAGCAAAAATATCTTATGTACATAAGTATTCAGACCCTTTGCTATGAGACTTGAAATTGAGCTCAGGTGCATCCTGTTTCCATTGATCATCCTTGAGATGTTTCTACAACTTGAGTGGAGTCCACCTGTGGTAAATTCAATTGATTGGACATTATTTGGAAAGGCACACACACCTGTCTATATAAGGTCCCACAGTTGACAGTGCATGTCAGAGCAAAAACCAAGCCATGAGGTCGAAGGAATTGTCCGTAGTGCTCCGAGACAGGATTTTGTCGAGGCACAGATCTGGGAGAGGGTACCAAAACATTTCTGCAGCATTGAAGGTCCCCAAGAACAAATTTATTTATAAATCAGGGAGATAACAAGAACCAGATGGTCACTCTGAAAGAGCTCCAGAGTTCCTCTGTGGAGATGGGAGAACCTTCCAGAAGGACAACCATCTCTGTAGCACTCCACCAATCAGACCTTTATGGTAGAGTGACCAGACGGAAGCCACTCCTCAGTAAAAGGCACATAACAGCCTGCTTGGAGTTTGCCAAAAGGCACCTAAAGGACTCTCAGACCATAAGAAACAAGATTCTCTGGACTGATGAAACCAAGATTGAACTCTTTGGCCTGAATGCCAAGCGTCATGTTTGGAGGAAACCTTGCACCATTCCTAGCATGGTGGTGGCAGCATAATGCTGTGGGGATGTTTTTCAACGGCAGGGACTGGGAGTCTAGTCAGGATGGAGGGAAAGAGGAACGGAGCAAAGTACAGAAAGATACTTGATGAAAACCTGCTTCAGAGAACTCAGGACCTCAGACTGGGGCGAAGGTTCACCTTCCAACAGGACAACGATCCTAAGCAGATTGATGAGGGGAAAAAAACTATTGAATCCATTTAGAATAAGGCTGGAATGTAACAAAATGTGGAAAAAGTCAAGGGGTCTGAATACTTTCCGAATGCACTGTACATTGAGAGTAGCTAGAGACTTGTGGCTTAAATGAAAACTTGATAGTATAGTATGAAATAATATTTCAATATATTGAAGTCAATGTAATAAAATATATATTTAATATATATTCAATATACATATACAGTACATTGAACATACATTTAATATAGCTAAATATTTACTCAATATAATTCATCAATATCACAGAAAACGAAGCAACCTGCAGTTCCATTTAGGGACCACAATGAAACTAAGTCTCAGACTTTTTTTGTGATATCCCTGTCACATTTTTAAAAGGTGTGTACAGTGAGTATGTGTGTGTTTTCAATCAATCAATTAATCAATTAATCAATCAATCTGACTTGTAGTGTAACCACCAGCGCAGATAATCTGTAAAAAAAAAAACATCTCTTAAACTTAATCTATATCCTGCAGAACATAGGTGACAACATATCCCTGGATGCAGACGATACAAGGTGCACGCCACACAAAAATGCACGGTAACATTGAGAACCTGACACAATTCATTTCCCTGAACCTATATGTTGTGCCTGAGTGAGTTTGTACTATGTGAACAGATAACTAATCTCTCTCTCTCTCTCTTTCTCTCTCTCTCTCTCTCTCTCTCTCTCTCTCTCAACCCCTACAAAAGCATTCTATGCTACTGGTGCATGCCATGGTACCTGAGCAGACACGCACCAACAATATGTAACTACCACCTACATACATTTCAGTTTTGCCACATTGTCACTGTGATACAGAAGAAGTTGTCCAAAATGTTTTGCAATTTGTTCAATACACTGAAAAACCATGTTACCCTGCCATCTACAAGGCTAGGGAAATACTGTTCTGAATTGGCAGTGAGGATATTTCAATGTATTACAGTTTGTTTGGATATCTCCATCTTCTCTGTACATTTACATGGGGAGCAGAACATACATACATATTACTCAGGGTTTGTCTGAATAACCCTGCATGACGCTGGGACCATGTAATTCAGGGTGATATCCAGGTTTTGTCTGAATAACCCTGCATGACGCTGGGACCATGTAATTCAGGGTGATATCCAGGGTTTGTCTGAATAACCCTGCATGACGCTGGGACCATGGAATTCAGGGTGATATCCAGGCTTTGTCTGAATAACCCTGCATGACGCTGGGACCATGTAATTCAGGGTGATATCCAGGGTTTGTCTGAATAACCCTGCATGACGCTGTGACCATGTAATTCAGGGTGATATCCAGGGTTTGTCTGAATAACCCTGCATGACGCTGTGACCATGTAATTCAGGGTGATATCCAGGTTTTGTCTGAATAACCCTGCATGACGCTGTGACCATGTAATTCAGGGTGATATCCAGGGTTTGTCTGAATAACCCTGCATGACGCTGTGACCATGTAATTCAGGGTGATATCCAGGTTTTGTCTGAATAACCCTGCATGACGCTGGGACCATGTAATTCAGGGTGATATCCAGGTTTTGTCTGAATAACCCTGCATGACGCTGTGACCATGTAATTCAGGGTGATATCCAGGGTTTGTCTGCATAACCCTACATGACGCTGGGACCATATATAAATATAATGTATATTATATATCTAAAAAGTGATTAACATGATCTGGGTGGCTAGGACTTTTTCTGATGTTTTTAACACTATAGAAATACAAGGGTATATTTATAATGCTATACTCATGAAATAGTGTATTTATAATGCAATACTCATGCAAGGGCATATTTATGACTCATTACTCAGACAAGGTCATATTTATAGATCTATACTCACACAAGGTCATATTTATGAAGCTATACTCACACAAGGTCATATTTATGAGTCTATACTCATACGAGGGTATATTTCTGAATCTATTCTCATGCACTGGTCATTGTAAAACCATGATTTCTGACTATATACAGTACCAGTCAAACGTTTGGACACAACTACTCATTCCAGGGTTTTTCTTTATTTTTAGAGTAATAGTGAAGACATCAAAACTATTAAATAACATATGGAATCATGTAGTAACCAAAAAAGTGGAAAACAAATAAAAATATATTTTATATTTGAGATTCTTCAAAGTAGCCACCGTTTTCCTTGATTCCAGCTTTGCACACTCTTAGTATTTACTCAACCAGCTTCATGAGGTAGTCACCTGCAATGCATTTCAATTAACAGGTGTGTTGTGACAAGGTAGGGGTGCTATACAGAAGATAGCCCTATTTTGTAAAAGACCAAGTCCATATTATGGCAAGAACAGCTCAAATACTGCTGCTACTTGCTGTATATTATCTATGCATAATTACTTCACCCCCACCTACATGTACAAATTACCTCAACTAACCTGTACCCCCGCATACTGACATGGTACCGGTGCCGCCTGTATATAGTTGTGTTACTTTTATTATTACTTTTTATTTTTGTCTACTTGGTAAATATTTTCTAAAACTCTTCTTGAACTGCACTGTTGGTTAAAGGCTTGTAAGTAAGCTTTTCACGGTACAGTCTACACTTGTTGTATTCGGCGCATGTGACAAATAAAGTTTGATTTGATTAGAATATCTGCAAAGAAACCACTACTAAAGGACACCAATAAGAAGAAGAGATATCCCTCTAGTGGTTGGGGGGCTGTGCTTTGGCAAAGTGGGTGGGGTTATATCCTGCCTGTTTAGCCCTGTCCGGGGGTATCGTCGGATGGGGCCACAATGTCTCCCAACCCCTCCTGTCTCAGCCTCCTGTATTTATGCTGCAATAGTTTGTGTTGAGGGGCTAGGGTCAGTCCTGTCTTATCCGGTGACCTGTGTGAATTTAAGTATGCTCTCTCTAATTCTCTCTCTTTTCCTCTCTTTTTCTCTCTTTATTTCTTTCTTTCTCTCGGAGGACCTGAGCCCTAGGACCATGCCTCAGGACTACCTGGCCTGATGACTCCTTGCTGTCCCCAGTCCACCTGGTCGTGCTGCTGCTCCAGTTTCAACTGTTCTGCCTGCGGCTATGGAACCCCGACCTGTTCACCGGAAACAGCAGGAGTGGTAGAAATACTCTGAATGATCGGCTATGAAAAGCCAACTGACATTTACTCCAGAGGTGCTGACCTGTTGCACCCTCTACAACCACTGTGATTATTATTATTTGACCGTGCTGGTCATCTATAAACATTTGAACATCTTGGCCATGTTCTGTTATAATCTCCACCCGGCACAGCCAGAAGAGGACTGACCACCCCTCATAGCCTCTCTAGGTTTCTCTCTAGGTTTCTTCCTAGGTTCTGGCCTTTCTAGAGAGTTTTTCCTAGCTGCTGTGATTCTACACCTGCATTGCTTGCTGTTTGGGGTTTTAGGCTGGGTTTCTGTAAGGCAATTTGTGACATCTGCTGATGTAAGAAGGTCTTTATAAATAAATTTGATTGATTGATTGAGACTTTCTTGGGCCAAGAAACATGAGCAATGGACATGCCGATGGAATTGAGGAGTACACCACATCAGTCACTGGCTTTATCAATAAGTGCATCAAGGACGTCGTCCCCACAGTGACTGTACGTACATACCCCAACCAGAAGCCATGGATTGCAGGCAACATTCGCACTGAGCTAAAAGGTAGAGCTGCCTCTTTCAAGGTGCGGGACTCTAACCCGGAAGCTTACAAGAAATCCTGCTATGCCTTGCGACGAACCATCAAACAGGCAAAGCGTCAATACAGGGCTAAGATTGAATCATACTACACTGGCTCCGACGCTCGTCTTATGTGGCAGGGCTTGCAAACTATTAAAGACTACAAAGGGAAGCACAGCCTCGAGCTGCCCAGTGACACGAGCCTACCAGATGAGCTAAATCACTTCTATGCTCTCTTCGAGGCAAGCAACACTGAGGCATGCATGAGAGCATCAGCTGTTCCGGACGACTGTGTTATCACGCTCTCCGTAGCCGACGTGAGTAAGACCTTTAAACAGGTCAACATACACAAGGCTGCGGGGCCAGACGGATTACCAGGATTTGTGCTCCGGGCATGTGCTGACAACTGGCAAGTGTCTTCACTGACATTTTCAACATGTCCCTGATTGAGTCTGTAATACCAACATGTTTCAAGCAGACCACCATAGTCCCTGTGCCCAAGAACACAAAGGAAACCTGCCTAAATGACTACAGACCCGTAGCACTCACGTCCGTAGCCATGAAGTGCTTTGAAAGGTTGGTAATGGCTCACATCAACACCATTATCCCAGAAGCCCTAGACCCACTCCAATTTACATACCGCCGAAACAGATCCACAGATAATGCAATCTTTATTGCACTCCACACGGCCCTTTCCCACCTGGACAAAAATAACACTTATGTAAGAATGCTATTCATTGACTACAGCTCAGCGTTCAACACCATAGTACCCTCAAAGCTCATCACTAAGCTAAGGATCGTGGGACTAAACACCTCCCTCTGCAACTGGATCCTGGACTTCCCTGAGGGCCGCCCCCAGCTGGTGAGGGTAGGTAGCAACACATCTGCCACGCTGATCCTCAACACTGGAGCTCCCCAGGGGTGTGTGCTCAGTCCCCTCCAGTATTCCCTGTTCACCCATGGCTGCATGGCCAGGCAAGACTCCAACAGCATCATTAAGTTTGCAGACAACACAACAGTGGTAGGCCTGATCACCGACAACGACAAGACAGCCTATAGGGAGGAAGTCAGAGACCTGGCCGGGTGGTGCCAGAATAACAACCTATCCCTCAATGTAATCAAGACTAAGGAGATTATTGTGGACTATAGGAAAAGGAGGACCGAGCATGCCCCCATTCTCATCGACTGGGCTGTAGTGGAGCAGGTTGAGAGCTTCAAGTTCCTTGGTGTCCGCATTAGTAACAAACTAGAATGGTCCAAACACACCAAGACAGTCGTGAAGAGGGCACGACAAAGCCTATTCCCCCTCAGGAAACTAAAAAGATTTGGCATGGGTCCTGAGATCCTCCAAAGGTTCTACAGCTGCAACATCGAGAGCATCCTGACTGGTTGCATCACTGCCTGGTACGGCAATTGCTCGGCCTCTGACCGCAAGTCACTACAGAGGGTAGTGCCTACGGCCCAGTACATCACTGGGGCTAAGCTGCCTGCCATCCAGGACCTCCACACCAGGCGGTGTCAGAGGAAGGCCCTAAAAATGGTCAAAGACCCCAGCCACCCCAGTCATAGACTGTACTCTCCACTACCGCATGGCAAGTGGTACTGGAGTGCCAAGTCTAGGACAAAAAGGCTTCTCAACAGTTTTTACCCCCAAGCCATAAGACTCCTGAACAGGTAATCAAATGGCTACCCGGACTATTTGCATTATGTGCCCCCCCAACCCCTCTTTTTACGCTGCTGCTACTCTCTGTTTATCATATATGCATAGTCACTTTAACTATACATTCATGTACATACTACCTCAATTGGGCCAACCAACCAGTGCTCCCGCACATTGGCGAACCGGGCTTTCTGCATTGTGTCCCACCCGCCAACCCCTCTTTTACGCTACTCCTACTCTCTGTTCATCATATATGCATAGTCACTTTAACCATATCTACATGTACATACTACCTCAATCAGCCTGACTAACCGGTGTCTATGTAGCCTCGCTACTTCTACAGCCTCGCTACTGAATATAGCCTGTATTTTTTACTGTTGTTTTATTTCTTTACCTACCTATTGTTCACCTAATACCTTTTTTGCACTATTGGTTAGAGCCTGTAAGTAAGCATTTCACTGTAAGGTCTACTACACCTGTTGTATTCAGTGCACTTGACAAATAAACTTCGATTTGATTTAGACTGGTGGAAATCTGTTCTTTGGTCTGATGAGTCCAAATTTGAGATTTTTGGTTTCAACCGCCATATCTTTGTGAGACGCAGAGTAGGTGAACGGATGATCTCAGCGTGCGTGGTTCCCACCGTGAAGCATGGAGGAGGTGTAATGGTGTGGGGGTGCTTTGCTGTTGACACTGTCTATGATTTATTTAGAATTCAAGGCACACTTAACCAGCATGGCTACCACAGCATTCTGCAGCGATATGTCATCCCATCTGGTTTGCGCTTAGTGGTATTGTCATTTGTTTTTCAACAGGACAATGACCCAACACATACCTCCAGGCTGTCTAAGGGCTATTTGACCAAGAAGGAGAGTGATGGAGTTCTGCATCATATGACCTGGCCTCCACAATCACCCGACCTGTCACTTCCTGGTTTGTTTCTAGGGGAATTTTTCTAGTTTTCTGTTTCTATGTTTCATTTTCCATGTGTGGCCTAGTATGGTTTCCAATCAGAGGCAGGTGTCTTTCATTGTCTCTGATTGGAAGCCATACTTAGGCATCCTGTTTTCCTTTGGGTTTTGTGGGTGGTTATTTTCCGTTTAGTTGATTTACCTGACGGAACTGTTGGTCGTTGGTTATTTTTGTTTAAAGTGTTCTCATAAAATAAATCAAGAATGAGCACTATACACGCTGCGCCTTGGTCTAATCCTTTCGACGCCTGTGACAGAACCACCCACCATAAGAAGACCAAGCAGCGTGGGAGGAGGTACGACGAGTCATGGACCTGGGAGGAAATCCTGGATGGGGCAGGACCGTGGACAAGGCCGGGAGAGTATCGCCGCCCGCTGGAGGAGATAGAGGCAGCAAAGGCGAAATGGCGTTACTGGGAGGAACGGCTGGAACGGCAAGAGGAGGCTGAGAGGCAGCCCCAAAAAACGTTTTGGGGGGCATACGGGTAGTTTGGCTAGGTCAGGGGGGAGCCCTGACCTAACTTCCCGGGCGTACAGGAGAGAGCCGTGGAGCAAACCGGAGCCAATAAAGAAGTCAAGCGCTGAGTTCGACGCGAGATTCCGGGAAATGGTACTGGCGGAGAGGGCACTGCGGAGCGGGCGTGCAGAGGGGCGAGAAATGCATTACGGGGTGATGCGCACTATCTCGCCCATCTGCACGC